>NC_069500.1:376758005-377058005 GCF_027579735.1 Bombina bombina
TATGTGATAATAAAGGCTTGTTTTGTATCCAAGAGTGCCTACGAGGGGTCTTATTTGTGAGGAAGGGGCTGGTCCTATGAGGTCCCAAGCTGGATATTTACTATGTGAAAAGAACAACTGGAAAGATGTAACTGATAGAAGGAGAGTGCCATCCATATGCAGTCTGTTTACATATATATACGTATATATATATATATATATGTATATATATATATATATATATATGCACACACACACACACACACACAAATATATATACAGGACTGAGTACCCCCACCTCTGAAAACTCATAATAGGTAATTTTAGTAATCATCAGGTAAATACCCTAGTTTTCACAAGAGGGGGCTGAAAAATACATCAAATATTGTTAATAATGCTGTCCCTTTGCTTTTTTTTACTGAGTTACTGAGCAGAAAACATCAATAATAATCAATCAATGAGTATGGGCACCTTTTTATGTACTGGAACATTTTCTTTTACAAAAAACTCTGTAAATAACTTTTTCCATCTGGGTGGGTGGTGGTGGGGGGGTTGCTTTGCTTTAAAATGTCCAGGCCTATTTTTGGTCCCAGTCCAACAATGGTTCAGTTGAAATAAAAAATAAATGATTGCTTTACTGGTCAGAAGCTCACTGGCTGATGAGCAAATCTTGGTCTCTATTATTGGACAATGATACATCTTGTAAACATAAATACAATTTATTTTTTTCCTCACAGAAGGAATCACTGTCTTTAACTGGCTATAGCAAAGAAGACCAGAAATATTTATCTAGTGACATTTTTCAAGAGATGTATCCCTTAATTGCAAAACCTTGTAAACATTTTAGCTCTTCCTTCTTGTTATGCAAGGTATGCAGCTGTATGTCAATTTACTTTTTGCAAGACACATGATACTCAAACATTTGTTTTGTGGGAGTTGGTATGGTACAAGGTATTAGTTGCATTTCCTGTTAGTTTAACTGCAAATTAAATATTTTTGAATGCAGACATATATACCTGGTTGAATGCAATGGATATATAAACAGGATAGTTATATTTTGAAATTGTAAACAAAATCCAATAAAACAATAACTTTCTTTTAAATATAACATGATAATATTTTTCAGAGATTATTAATGGGTCTTAAAATAATTTATTAATTGAGTAGGTGTAGCCATATTAATAAAATTGCCTTTCTCAAGTCCTTATTGCACACAGTTGCAGAGAGCCTATATAAGTATTGTTGGTCAGTCTTTCATACTTTAGTACAAAATAATGACTTGATTGTGATATATTAGATAGAAGGAACTAATTATTGAAAGTGGTAGCAGGTAATTTTTCTTAATACTGGCTTTCATTAGTAACATGAATTCAATCTATCTAATTAAATGGCTAGATATTCTAGACATTTTATTCCTAATGTCTCAGTAAAGTTGCAATATGGGTCAAAACACACAACACACATAAAAAAAGTAATGTTGCAAGTGTTTGGATTTTAAAAAAACTGTTAATGGTAAAAATTACTCTAAATGATATAAAATGGCACATTAATTTATAGTAATGGTTAAGTAAAAAATGCTGCAAACACATCAGTCAGGTATTGTCAATATTAAATTAAATAATTGCCATATTTACTTTCTTATGACTGTATTATTTGCTTCTATGAAAATCTGTAAATATCCTTCAAGACCACCTTTGAAAGCTTGGAATGTATCCACTTCTTATAGTCTTTGTGAATTGAACAGATTTTCCTGTGACCCCCACTTTCCATAACCTACAATGTAATAACAACAACACCAGGGATGGGGTGTAAAGGCTGCAGCAACAAACAAATATCAATTAAAACATTGTCAAGTAAAATAACAGATGATGCTTATTAAACTTATCACCCAGAAGTGCTTGCACAACAATATTTATACCAAAAAGTTAAACATCCGGCAATGTGGCATCAACCATCAACTTTAAATCATTCAGGAGGGAGGGACAGAGATTTTCTTTCCCACCAGTTACAAATGTTGAAGGCATCCGCTACCTCAATTCTGTTATCACCATTCCTCAACTACTCCCACTGATCTAATTTTCATCCCTTCTCCAGGGTCTGTATGGGGTCACCAACCTTTTCTTTAATACTTTCATGCAGGGTTTCATTTATATCATGTTTGTGCTTTAGATGGTTTAATAATTAAAACAGAAACTTCTTGAGGATTGGAATGGCTTATATGGTGGTATATACAGGGAGTGCAGAATTATTAGGCAAGTTGTATTTTTGAGGATTAATTTTATTATTGAACAACAACCATGTTCTCAATGAACCCAAAAAACTCATTAATATCAAAGCTGAATAGTTTTGGATGTAGTTTTTAGTTTGTTTTTAGTTATAGCTATTTTAGGGGGATATCTGTGTGTGCAGGTGACTATTACTGTGCATAATTATTAGGCAACTTAACAAAAAACAAATATATACCCATTTCAATAATTTATTTTTACCAGTGAAACCAATATAACATCTCAACATTCACAAATATAAATTTCTGACATTCAAAAACAAAACAAAAACAAATCAGTGACCAATATAGCCACCTTTCTTTGCAAGGACACTCAAAAGCCTGCCATCCATGGATCCTGTCAGTGTTTTGATCTGTTCACCATCAACATTGCGTGCAGCAGCAACCACAGCCTCCCAGACACTGTTCAGAGAGGTGTACTGTTTTCCCTCCTTGTAAATCTCACATTTGATGATGGACCACAGGTTCTCAATGGGGTTCAGATCAGGTGAACAAGGAGGCCATGTCATTAGATTTTCTTCTTTTATACCCTTTCTTGCCAGCCACGCTGTGGAGTACTTGGACGCGTGTGATGGAGCATTGTCCTGCATGAAAATCATGTTTTTCTTGAAGGATGCAGACTTCTTCCTGTACCACTGCTTGAAGAAGGTGTCTACCAGAAACTGGCAGTAGGACTGGGAGTTGAGCTTGACTCCATCCTCAACCTGAAAAGGCCCCACAAGCTCATCTTTGATGATACCAGCCCAAACCAGTACTCCACCTCCACCTTGCTGGCGTCTGAGTCGGACTGGAGCTCTCTGCCCTTTACCAATCCAGCCACGGGCCCATCCATCTGGCCCATCAAGACTCACTCTCATTTCATCAGTCCATAAAACCTTAGAAAAATCAGTCTTGAGATATTTCTTGGCCCAGTCTTGACGTTTCAGCTTGTGTGTCTTGTTCAGTGGTGGTCGTCTTTCAGCCTTTCTTACCTTGGCCATGTCTCTGAGTATTGCACACCTTGTGCTTTTGGGCACTCCAGTGATGTTGCAGCTCTGAAATATGGCCAAACTGGTAGCAAGTGGCATCTTGGCAGCTGCACGCTTGACTTTTCTCAGTTCATGGGCAGTTATTTTGTGCCTTGGTTTTTCCACACGCTTCTTGCGACCCTGTTGACTATTTTGAATGAAACGCTTGATTGTTCGATGATCACGCTTCAGAAGCTTTGCAATTTTAAGAGTGCTGCATCCCTCTGCAAGATATCTCACTATTTTTGACTTTTCTGAGCCTGTCAAGTCCTTCTTTTGACCCATTTTGCCAAAGGAAAGGAAGTTGCCTAATAATTATGCACACCTGATATAGGGTGTTGATGTCATTAGACCACACCCCTTCTCATTACAGAGATGCACATCACCTAATATGCTTAATTGGTAGTAGGCTTTCGAGCCTATACAGCTTGGAGTAAGACAACATGCATAAAGAGGATGATGTGGTCAAAATACTCATTTGCCTAATAATTCTGCACTCCCTGTATATATATATATATATATATATATATATATATATACTGTACTGGTATTCTGAGGTAGAGGAATAGAGGACACAATTTGTTGTAGTTATATCATATAAAATCAAAGCTGATGGGCGGAGCCTGGCCGGGCAGGAGAATGGCCGTGTTTGTGTAGTGCTCCTGAGCTGAAAGCTGGCCAAATGCTCTAAAAGCCCACAAAGTGACCTAATGTTAATGATTAATTGAACTTAAGGACCAAGGGACTAGCTGTTACTTAAACCGGACCGTGAATAACGCTATCAGAGGGGCCGTTGAGCAGGGACAACAAGAGAGTGCGGAGTTGCTGTTGACAAGGCCTGCTGTGTCTTCTTGCTTGATGCGGCAGAGGAGTGCCCAATATCTGTGTTACCCCGGAGTGGTGAGTTTCCAGCAGGGAGCACTCATATGCCGCACTGTGTCTTAGGAGACGGATCGCAACCTAACACCTTTTGCTGCAGGACACGGGAACAGCCACGAGCGGCAGAGCAAAGTGTTTTCACCCCCGATACTCGGAACCCCACAAGGGCCAATTAGTCCGGCCTGGAAGTAGTACTCAGAGCCATCGCACCTCAACGTTAACCCAGCTGGAAGAGACACCTACCGGATTCATGTGACTGGGTGCCGTAGAAAAGGGAGCTCCGGTCCTGTTTTTGAAAGCGGAGGTAAACTGAGGTAATATAGTGGCAATAGAGATGCACCGTGAGCTGCTTTAAAAACAAAAAAACAAAAACACAAAATAGAAGGGTCTGAGGGGAAAGGGCTAGATGCCATAAAGGTGTACTTTATAAACACCAAAAGCCCAAATCCAGCATTAACACATTGTGAGGCCAATCCCATCAGGAAACTACATAGAGCCCTAGATTCAGGCCTAAATGAAATGGTGACGCAGCTATAAAAGGAAAATTTCTCACATCAGTGTTTTCAGCAAGACCACACTTGCAGAGACAATACATTTTTCTTTTTTTTACTATTACCAATCAGCCTCCTGATAGGGATCTACATTTGTAAAGTGGATTGTTCTGTACTTGGTTCTCCTTTGTGGCCAGTATTTAAAATCATTGTACCAGACTTTGAAATTAGGACCATTGTCACCCTTTGGCCCTTGTTTTATCTATTGCACACTCTAGCTCCACAAGCAAATTACAAGATTCTTACAGAAAGTGCTGCTATGGCCCAGAAAAAACAGACAGGAGCTGAAAAAGGCACAAAAACTAGGAACATGAATTATTACATAAAACCAACTGAGACACAGCCGGCTGAAGATGGTTTGTCACAGGGGGCCTCTGGTGACGGTGATTCAGGGCATACTACCTCAGCCCCACTGCAGTATGTTACCAAAGAAGACCTGAAGTTTCTCTCATCCAAAGAGGACATAAAAAAAATAGCAGCAGACATTAAGAATTTATTCAGTGAATTGAGGAGAGATATGTCTGAGCTCTCGCAGAGGGTTACAGTTATTGAAGGTTCACAAACCTCTTTGCAACAACAGTTAAAAGAGACTTCTTCCCAGACACAGCAGAACACAAATATTATCCAGAGTATTCTAGATAGAATAGAAGACCTGGATAACCACAGCAGGCGGAACAATTTAAGAGTGAGGGGAATTCCCGAAACAATTAACCCTGCCGCTTTGCAGGGTTACCTGCAAGATCTCTTCCGAACGGTTAAGGGCACCCGATGTCACCTGAGATGGTTATAGAGAGGGCGCACAGGGCACTTCGCCCTAAACCATCACAGAAGGCTCCCCCAAGAGATGTTATTCTTAAGATATTGAATTACAAGGATAAAGAGGAAATACTCTGTTGCAGCAGAAACAAACAACCAGTTCAGCACGCAGGGATTACCCTGCAAATTTTCTCAGATTTGTGTCCTGCTACTCTGCAGAAGCGCAGAGATCTCCGATTCTTGACGTCGGTATTACAGGAAAATAAGATTCCCTACAGATGGGGATTCCCCACCTGCTTGGTGGCCTCCAATGGAGACAAGTCAGCGGTCTTCCGTTCTCTGCTGGATCTAGAAGAGTTTTGTTCAGTGCTGGGTATCACAGTACCACACCCCGACAGCTTGATCAATCCGTCTCTGGACACTGCAGGGAGCTCCGGCCCGATCTGACCAGGGGGGTAAGATGCCAAAACTGCTTTCCCTGGTATGGGTATTTGGAAAGAGGTCATACCCGAACTAATAACTCTTTTCCAGGGCAGGACAATTTTCAAGGTGACCTTATGTATCATTAAAAAAAAATTTTTTCTTATCCTTGTCAACGCATTGTTTATGTATATCTGTGAATGTATCTTGTCAGGGAATCCCCCACTCCCTTCCCGGTTGGGTGGCCCAACAGTACCAGGAGCCCTATGCTTTTATAGTTTTGCAACTAACAATTAAGGGTTCATCGGGATCAGTTCTTAACTGGCCTGGTGAACACAACCTAACTTGTGGCCCTCTCTGCCGGGACGGGATATTTTCTGCCACTATATACCTCTGGCAGCTCCTGATATTGTAGATTTCATCACCCTGCCTAGAATAAGCTGTGAAAGTTATGTTCCTTATTGTGCTGTGTGTTATTACTGTTCCTAATGTCAGAGATCATGTGCGCTAAGAAGTTAATGCCCCAGAGTTTTCAAAAGGTAGCTCATCTTGGCACACATGGTCTCCCCTTGGTTCTGATGATTGAATATTCCTTGGTTTTTCTTACCACCTTATAGTTCTACTGTTAATTGTACCTAATTTTGCATATAAAATGTAATTGTTGAGCTAAGTTCTTTTAGGTCCTATCAATACATATTCACCACATTTTCAATAGGCCAGCCACCGGCATATTCCCCTTAAATAAGCCTTTACAGAGGCTAATTGGTCTGACTAAGACCTAGTATTGCTGCTGAATTTGTTATATAGGTGTATCCAGCCATCTTATACTATACTGTATTGTCTTTTTAATAACTGAGAGTTATTGAGTACTAGCATACCCCTCCCATAATCCTGTGTGCCTTCTTCCCACTCCCTCCCTTGCCTCCTGTTCTTTTCTTTTCCCCCTTTTTTTTTTTTTTCTCTCTCCCTTCCTCTCTCTTCAGATAAGGAAGGGGTTAAAACAGACGAAACATGGACACTAGACGTCAAAGGACAAAGGTCCACCCTATGAGATTTCTAACAATTAATGTAAAGGGTTTAAACGCTCAATAGTCACCAGGGAATTACATAGGATGAGAGGCGACATGGTCTTTATACTTTGCCAGACAGAGGGAACCAAAATGGCATAATCATAGATATCCAATTGCCCTTTTTTCTTCTGGCCCACATAAACAAAATGGGGTGGGTATATTAATACGTCATAATATACCGTTTCAGGTGCAAGATGTTGTAAGGGATAAGGAGGGCCGGTATTTAATTTTGATAGGCTTGTTACATGGTGTTCAGATAACGCTGGTCAATGTATATGCCCCAAATGTTACACAACACATTTTCTTTCGATCTCTTTCGGGTAGATTGCTTGAGCATGCAAGGGGAGTAATTATCCTGGGAGGTGATTTCAATGCACCTCTTATTCCTAAACAAGATACTTCTAATGGTCTCTCCAGTGTACCACACCATGTCATTAAGCATATAAACATGACACTCAGAAAACACCTATTGCATGACATCTGGCGCACTCTCCATCCGACAGAGACAGAGTTTACATTTTATTCCAGTCCACACAGGAAATACTCACGTATTGATTATTTTGTTACAGATTCACAGGGGATTGAATATGTACAGAGTAGCACAATAGCCCCAATTACATGGTCGGACCACGCCCCAGTCTCATTCGAGATGTTGTGGCCTGACACACCAGCCGTTTCGTCCACGTGGAGGCTGGATGATGCTTTATTACACAACCCAGACGTAGTAAATGACATATTGACCCAGATGACAGAATATTTTGAACTGAATATGACTGACAACTTACCCCTGACTACAATTTGGGAGGCCCATAAAAGTGTGATTAGGGGACACCTCATTAAACATCATGCCCGACTGCGGAAGCAGAGAGGGGAAAAATATAATCACCTTTTGTCGGATATTAAGATACTTGAAGAATCACACAAAAAGGACCCCTTGCACAGGGGAAAAGAGGCTGAACTATTGCAGGCGAGGTTAGCTTTTAAACAACTCTTACAGGAGGAAAATTATAAAATAGCAACCTGGCTCAATCAAAAGTACTATGAAGGAGGGGATAAGGCCGGGAAATTATTGGCCAGGACACTTAGGAGATCTCAACTTAAGCATATGTTTACACCTTGAAGGACCAAAAGAATGTGGTTCATAGAGATAGTGTTGGCATAGCAGAGATCTTTCGATCTTATTACAGGGGCCTTTACAATTTACATCCTACCTCAGACCCAGGATTGGGTGCTGATTCGCTACGAAACCTCTCGGTCCTTAAGTATCTTAGAGATACTAAAATGCGTGCTCTGGATACAGAGGCAGCGGATTTTCTTGATACTCCTCTGACATCAGAGGAAATAGAAGATGCTGTGAAGAACCTGCCAGGTGGGAAGTGCCCTGGCCCGGATGGGCTGAGCGCGAAATACTATAAGACCTTTCTTCCAGTCCTGCTGCCACACCTGCAGTCTATGTTTAACTCCTTAGCTGATACAGGAGCTTTGCCACCTTCGATGTTGACAGCATTCATCACGGTTCTGCCAAAGCGTGGTAAGCCACCTGATAGACCACAGAGTTATAGACCGATCTCGTTGCTAAATACTGATGTTAAGGTATTGGCAAAGGTCTTAGCAAATAGAGTCAATAGGTTTCTAGCCGGTCTGATCGCTCTAGACCAAGTTGGATTTGTCCCTGGCAGAGAAGCCAGGGACAATACCCTTAAAGCCGTCCAGCTGATAACACATTCCAATGTGGGGGGACTGCCATTCGCCCTGTTGTCTACAGACGCAGAAAAAGCTTTCGACACGGTGAACTGGCAGTTCCTTAGACATACCATAGAGGCGATGGGATTTGGAGAACGATTTGTTAGGATGGTTTTTAGCCTTTATTCCGCGCCTAATGCAAAGGTCAGGGTTAACGGTCTCTTTTCTGAATCATTTGTTATTTCGAATGGGACCAGGCAGGGGTGTCCCCTGTCTCCCTTGCTATTTGCCATCACGGTGGAGGCTTTGGCGTGCAATATTCGGGATAACCGCCAGATAGCGGGATACCCAATAGGAGGGCGAGAATATAAAATCTGCATGTATGCAGATGATCTGCTCTTTACCCTGACGGATCTTGAAATGTCTGTCCCCGCTCTGCTTCAGGAGTTTGATAGATACGGGGAAGTCTCTGACTTTTTGCTGAATGCTACTAAATCAGAGGTACTGGAAGTTAACCTGGACCGTTCTACTAGACAATGGCTATGTGAACACAGTCCATTCCAGGTTAAGGATAAACAGCTAAGGTACCTGGGAATTTACCTGACAGTCTCCATTACTGACTTAGTGGAAACCAACTATGTTGTGCTTAGACGCGAAATTGCTGCTGACCTATCGGCTTGGAGACATAAAAATGTTTCCTGGTTGGGAAGATTCGGAGTCGTAAAAATGAATGTGCTGCCCCGGCTCCTCTATTTGTTTCAGACATTGCCTGTTCCGCTCCCCTCTGCTTTTCTCACACAGTTCCAAAGTTTAATCAAGGAATATGTGTGGCAGGGCACTAGACCCAGAATTAACAGAGGGACAATGTATCAAATAAGAGGAGACGGTGGCTTAGGTCTCCCTGACCTAAAGCAATATAGAAAGGCGGTAATCATACAGAGAGCGGTTGAATGGTGTCAAGGGAACCTACAGAAAGACTGGATATCCCTGGACAGAGATATTCTACAAGTCAGCGATTTGAAGTCGCTACTGTGGGTGTGCAGCAAATACAGGCCCACCCGGGTGATGCAGTTCCCGCTTTTAGAGGAACTATTTGATGTCTGGGACACCATGCTGCATGTTGATCCCCACTTGACGGCTCTTTACTCACCCTTGACACCAGTATACAGGAACCCTGACTTGCCTTTGCAGACCAGGCTGTCCCCAGACCGGAGTCCACTCTTTCAGAATCACGTGACTAGTCTCACCTTACAGGGGAGACTGAAGACGAGGGAAGAGATTCTGTTGGAGTATCCGGACCTTCCTCTATCATGGTTTACTTATCTGCAAATAGGGCACTACATCAATTCCCACAAAAATAAGCGACACTTGCTGAGGGATGTTACCCCTTTTGAGTCCATGTGTATGCAGCATACACCATATAGACACTTGGTGTCTATTATTTACACCTTACTTTTACAGACAGCCCTCTTCCAAATTACACCAGAGCATGGCATAAGGAATTGGACAGTGAGCTCTCTATGGAGGAGTGGCAACGGATTTTCCGATCAGTTAAGACATTATCTGTCTCGACCCGAATGCAAGAGTCACATTACAAGTTCCTGAGCCGTTGGTACTTGACCCCGTCCAGACTCAGAGCAATCTACCCTAGGGTTTCTGAAAAGTGTTGGAGGGGATGTGGGGGTACAGGCACAATGCTGCATATTTGGTGGGACTGCCCTCTTTTGGAGAGTTTTTGGTCTTCTGTCTGGCATGAGATTCGGAAGAAGTTGGATTTTGAGGTCCCCAAAACACCCGAGTCTTTGCTGCTCTACTTCCCCGACAAAATAGAAAATAAGCTAAAAAGGACCCTATTAATGTTGATGATAGTGGGGGCAAAGAACCTAGTCCCTCGGCATTGGAAAACACCCCAGACGCCCACGTTGGGAGAATGGGAACAGAACGTGCAAAACATTCTTCTCCTTGAGAAATATCATTATGTTAAAACTGAGAAGCTTGAGGTATATGCAGAACTGGTGCAGATGTGGGAGGGTCCCGAGGCCGGGGAACAGCAGTAATCTTGAAACCCATGCATTCCAGGTGTTTGGAACGGAGGGAGGGAGAATATAGAGAATACTTTTTTTTTTTTTTTTCCCCTCCCTGATCCTTTTTCCTCAGTTTTCCCTTCCCCTCTTTCCCCCCCTCTCACTCATTGTGTGTTCGGCCCCCCTGTCTGTGTAAAAAAATCAGGGGATGGCAGGTACCGGATCATTATTGGATGGCAGTAAACTAAAATTTGTTAAATACCATTGTACACCTTTTCTTTTTTCTTTTTCTCGATTCAGTATGTTCAGTTGTATATTTGATAAATAAGCACTATGTCCTCGTTGGATGGACATGGTATTTGTGATTAGAAAATTATTAGAAAATGTAAGTAGAGAGCTGAACCCTTTCTTTTTATCTCTGGCATACAATGTATTGTTATTTGACACTTAACTGCTCTTAATTTGCACACTGGGACACCATGTATGGAGGGTCCCTCAATCTGCTCATTTCTGTTAACTTGTGAGTCGGTTATTATCTGTACCATATTCTGTTTGTCTTACAATTCTTTTGTACAATGCTTGAATATATTTTCAATAAAGCTCTCTTTAAATATAAAAAAAAAAAAAAAAAATCAAAGCTGATGCTGAAAAATGCTATAACATTGATTTGACTTTTAACCATTTTTTAAATTTCTGCAAACTAAATATATCTTTTAAAGGTTACTTTCTCTAGGCAGGTAATCCACTGAAAAATCGTTACAATTAGTATTGTACTACAAAGACTGCTAGTCCAATTTGTCCCCGTCATCAGAACAACAGTGACATGACAAATGTGTACAATATATAGGGTACAAAGTTGTGTAATAATAATAATAATGTATAGTATGTATACAGTGTGTGTGTATATATATATATATATATATATATATATATATATATATATATAGAGAGAGAGAGAGAGAGAGAGAGAGAGAGAGAGAGAGAGAGAAAATGACTCATTGTGTAAACCATTTACAAATCTAAACAAGTCAGAAGACTTGCTTTAAACCTAGAAACTCTCTTACTACACTAGATAGATAGTGAGATAAAAGAAGGCGCCAACATAGTGCAGAAATCAATGGGGTAGGACACGCAATACATGTAAGTCAATAATACTCACAAGATTTCAGACACTTGATAAGTGTCACAAGAGCCTCCTGGACCCTCAGAGTCGTCCAGCTAACTCCCACTCCAATGTGGTAGGGTGAATCCGCTCGTATATACCGGCTGTGATGGCTCCGATATTGGTCTCAGCTTCAGACAGTGTTTCAAACTGACAAACCTGTGGCCAGCTCAGGATTCAAAAATGCGGTCAGTGCTCACCCGTTAAGAGTCAAATAGCACGATAACTCAAAGGTGGGTGATGAAGTGGTAAAATAAAGGTTACCAGTTAAGAATAAACGTTTGTTGCTAAAATCTTAATAAAATAAATAAGACTTTATTAGGCACGGACCTCTCACTAGTTGTTTTAATCGTATCGGTGTGTGTCTCACATGCAGGGAATTGTATGTTGTTCTCTGGGCCTGCTGAAAAACCTGCGGGCTATTAGTATGTTCTCTCTCATGTCTCTGTGTATAATTACTGTTGTTCTCTATATGACTCCTAACCTCATTGGGATGATTGTTCCTAAACATATGAGTGCTGTGATCTCTTGAGTTATCTGGAAAATTGTGGGGTCTAAAATGATGGTGACCATATTCGTTTTGATGATCCCTATTGGACCAATGTCTCCAATCATTCTTATAATTACTATTGGGCATGTGATTGTAATTGCCAGCCCCAGTCCTATCCTGATAGGAAGTCTGATTCCATTGGTTAGATGAATGATTACTATTATTAGCAGAATTCTTCCTATCTCTATTAAAATTATTATTCCTAAATTGGACGTTTTTCTTTTTGTCCTTAGGTTTCCTATAGTCTACTTGAACCCAGGTATTTACCCCTGCTGCATTGGATGTAGACACCTGATTGTCAGATTCCTCTGCTTTATTATTAGAGTGTGAGTCATATACTCTATCCTCTAATCTTGTTCATCCCTAGCTAGTTTTTTAATTTTAGTTGATACAATTTTCTTTTGGAAAACATCAGATTTATCCTGTACTTCTTGGGTCAATTTAGCATAGTCTGTATTTGACTCAAACTTAATTAAGGTCTTTTGAATATCTTCTATCTCTACTTCTGTTTTTTTCAAAAGAGTCTCCCTAAATTCAATTAAAAGATCTATAAGTTTAAAGGAGCATTCAGTTAAAATGCTAAGCCATTTAGTTGTAAGCTCAGGATCCTGCTTGAAGGAACAATGCTTGGATATCCTTAGACCTCTGGGTATATGCCCCCTTTCTTTATATTTTCGAAGTGTATCTATATCCCACCAATGCCTATGTTCATTCTTAAGAGCCTCCTCTAATTTATGAAATAATTGTACCATAGACAAATCACTAGTGGATTCACTACACATATCAATAATATTTTCATTACAACTCAAGGCTTTCCTGTTGTTAATTCTCTAATCCTTATTTTGCATCTTCCTGCTAAGTGGTTGTATTCTTTGCAAAAAATATATAAATATATAAATATATATGTGACGTTAATAAATTATATAGTGTGGTGATATAAAAATATTTAGTATGTGATTTATTCTTATATAAAAAAAAAAGAGAAAGAGATAATCAGCTCAATGTGATATGTGATTACCAAAAACTGAGTAATACCCCAGTTGAATATATTGGATCAGTGATGTGTGTCAAAATATAAATATGAATAAAAATGGTCAAAATTACCTCAAAACACTAGTATTTATTTTAGGTGCAATGTGACCATGTCGCTAACTGATCGATTCCCAAAAAGTGTGCATTCAAACAAAAATAAAAAAGATAATCAGTGCGCCAACAGTGGCGCACTGATTATCTTTTTTATTTTTGTTTGAAAAGAATACAACCACTTAGCAGGAAGATGCAAAATAAGGATCAGAGAATTAACAACAGGAAAGCCTTGAGTTGTAATGAAAATATTATTGATATGTGTAGTGAATCCACTAGTGATTTGTCTATGGTACAATTATTTCATAAATTAGAGGAGGCTCTTAAGAATGAACATAGGCATTGATGGGATATAGATACACTTTGAAAATATAAAGAAAGGGGGCATATACCCAGAGGTCTAAGGATATCCAAGCATTGTTCCTTCAAGCAGGATCCTGAGCTTACAACTAAATGGCTTAGCATTTTAACTGAATGCTCCTTTAAACTTATAGATCTTTTAATTGAATTTAGGGAGACTCTTTTGAAAAAAACAGAAGTAGAGATAGAAGATATTCAAAAGACCTTAATTAAGTTTGAGTCAAATACAGACTATGCTAAATTGACCCAAGAAGTACAGGATAAATCTGATGTTTTCCAAAAGAAAATTGTATCAACTAAAATTAAAAAACTAGCTAGGGATGAACAAGATTATCTAGAGGATAGAGTATATGACTCACACTCTAATAATAAAGCAGAGGAATCTGACAATCAGGTGTCTACATCCAATGCAGCAGGGGTAAATACCTGGGTTCAAGTAGACTATAGGAAACCTAAGGACAAAAAGAAAAACGTCCAATTTAGGAATAATAATTTTAATAGAGATAGGAAGAATTCTGCTAATAATAGTAATCATTCATCTAACCAATGGAATCAGACTTCCTATCAGGATAGGACTGGGGCTGGCAATTACAATCACATGCCCAATAGTAATTATAAGAATGATTGGAGACATTGGTCCAATAGGGATCATCAAAATGAATATGGTCACCATCATTTTAGACCCCACAATTTTCCAGATAACTCGAGAGATCACAGCACTCATATGTCTAGGAACAATCATCCCAATGAGGTTAGGAGTCATATAGAGAACAACAGTAATTATACACAGAGACATGAGAGAGAACATACTAATAGCCCGCAGGTTTTTCAGCAGGCCCAGAGAACAACATACAATTCCCCGCATGTGAGACACACACCGATACGATTAAAACAACTAGAGAGAGGTCCGTGCCTAATAAAGTCTTATTTATTTTATTAAGATTTTAGCCACAAACTTTTATTCTTAACTGGTAACCTTTATTTTACCACTTCATCACCCACCTTTGAGTTATCGTGCTATTTGACTCTTAACGGGTGAGCACTGACCGCATTTTTGAATCCTGAGCTGGCCACAGGTTTGTCAGTTTGAAACAGTCTGAAGCTGAGACCAATATCGGAGCCATCACAGCCGGTATATACGAGCAGATTCACCCTACCACATTGGAGTGGGAGTTAGCTGGACGACTCTGAGGGTCCAGGAGGCTCTTGTGACACTTATCAAGTGTCTGAAATCTTGTGAGTATTATTGACTTACATGTATTGCGTGTCCTACCCCATTGATTTCTGCACTATGTTGGCGCCTTCTTTTATCTCACTATCTATCTAGTTACCCGCCCTGGGTCACCAACAGGATTCGTTTGAAGAAGCTGCTTGCCATCTGTGATTTGGATATTATCCATAATATCATCGAATATACTAGGACTTTGTGTTTGAGACTGTCTCATTTATATACTACAACAACACTTTGTCCATTATACGACTCTTACTTTGTTTATCATTGCTATTTAAAACTTATTTGTTAATGAGTTTTCTATAACCTACTTTTTTATCCTTTTATTCATCTGTATAGGAGCTATCGTATCTAGTTCCAGCGATATAATAAGTGTTCTTTGACAGTCACTTATTTTAGTTATTATTATTTTTGTTATATATACAACAGTCATTTGACCGTTGGCGCACTGATTATCTTTTTTATTTTTGTTTGAATGCTCTCTTACTACACTGTTTCCAATGCAGCAAAGTAATCTGGGTAAGATATGCAAATGAGGTTTACAATGACTCACCTTTTTACTTTTAGCCTGCTTTTTAAGACAGACTTCCCTTTATGCCATAGCACTGCTGCATTACCCAGCTTTTATGCTTAGCTAGGGTTAGTACAGTGACTCAGACCAATCCCAGGACAGCTGTTTCGTGGTTTTGCCACTCATCAGCTGGGAGTAGGTTGAGTCACTGCTTGGTAAAGTTCATTTCTGGGGGAAATTCAACAACAATTAAAATTATGGGGAGGCGAAAAGTGAGTTTAAAATACTCCACTAAATACAAAATATAGAGAAAATGAATCATTGTGTAAACCATTTACAAATCTAAACAAGTCAGAAGACTTGCTTTAAACCTAGAAACTCTCTGACTACACTGTTTCCAATGCAGCAAAAGAATCTGGGTAATATATGCAAATGAGGTTCACAATGACTCACCTTTTTACTTTTAGCCTACTTTTTAAGACAGACTTCCCTTTATGCCATAGCACTGCTGCATTAACAGCTTTTATGCTTAGCTAGGGTTAGTACAGTGACTCAGACCAATCCCAGGACAGCTGTTTCGTGGTTTTGCCACTCATAAGCTGGGAGTAGGTTGAGTCACTGCTTGGTAAAGTTCATTTCTGGGGGAAATTCAACAACAATTAAAATTATGGGGAGGCGAAAAGTGAGTTTAAAATCCTCCATTAAATACAAAATATAGAGAAAATGACTCATTGTGTAAACCATTTACAAATCTAAACAAGTCAGAAGACTTGCTTTAAACCTAGAAACTCTCTGACTACACTGTTTCTAATGCAGCAAAGGAATCTGGGTAAGATGTATATACATATGTAGAATTAGTGCACTTGAGAATATGTGATCAGGTTTTTGCAGGGTGTTTTTTCCCACTTCTATTGAAAAATACGTTAATGCGATTGCTATATCTTAACTTCGTTTTTATGGCATGCATCTGTTTAGGGCACAAGAAAAAAATATTTACTTTCAACTTGTAATACGAGCACTACCTGATGCACGTAAAAAGCTTAGTTCTAGAAAAGTTAGCGTGCATTGGGAGCGTTAAATAACGCTCTACTCATTATCTGGCTCTTCATGTTATGCTCCTTAGGATAAATTTGTAGGTTGTGTTATTTACCACACATGAAATAGTTAGAAATGTTCATGCTATTCTGACCAAACATCTAATTGTCAATGACTTACTTTATTGTATACTCCCTATTTCTCCAGAGTGTCTTAGAAAAAAAAGACTCTCAAGTTGACAGCAAAGACCGAGAAGTCTCTTTATGTACTTATGCTCCCTCTTAGAATAAAATAGCAATTTGGCCTACAACAGATATTTTTACTCAGCTTTCTTGCATGAAGACATAATTGCCCATGATTAGTAGGGAGTGAAAGACAGATTGAAGAGAATCCCTTACAATGCATACTCTATTTCAAGCTAGGCTTTTAAGTGCAAATGATGTTCCTATCTTTAGCAGGATTCCTGATTGCACACTGTTTGCTTACAGTTTCTTATGTTTTACACAATGTTCTTATGGATTATTTTGCCATTTTACTTAAATTTGTTTGGCTAAGTGTTCAATCATTGGGGTAGATTTTAATCCTGCTGTTCATCATGGACTTGTTTACTAAATAAATATTTTTATAATAATAATAATTGTAAGACCATCACAAGGAGTATATCTCCATTTATAGCTAATTTTACATTCTGAAACACATCTCTATTTCAATGCTTGCCAACAAAATACTTACCAGAAAATGTTGAAGGATTGTCTTTTTTTTATCAACTCAAAAAACACACTTAACCTCTCAGTGACCACAGCACTTTTCAATTTTCTTACCGTTTGGGACCAGGGCTATTTTTACATTTCTGGGGTGTTTGGGTTTAGCTGTAAATTTCTGCTTACTCATTTACTGTACCTACACATATTATATACCGTTTATCTCGCCAGTAAAGATACCATTATTTTCGTCATATTTTATAATTTACTATAAAAATGTATATAATATGATGAAAACAATGGAAAAAATCACACTTCTTCTAACTTTGACCTCCAAAATCTGTTACACATCTACAACCACCAAAAAACACCCATGCTAAATAGTTTCTAAATGTTGTCCTATGTTTACATGTTCTTTGCTTTTTTTTGCAAGTTATAGGGCAATAAGAACAAGTAGCACTTTGCTATTTCCAAACCATTTTTTTTTTTTTTCAAAATTTGCCTGCTACATTTTAACACTGATATCTGTCAGGAATCCCTAAATAACCCTTTACATGTTTTTTTTTTTTTTTTTAGTAGACAACTCAAAGTATTGATCTAGGATCATTTTGGTATATTTCATGCCACCATTTCACCGCCTAATATGATCAAATAAAAAAAAAAAAAATTCACTTTTTCACAAACTTTAGGTTTCTCACTGAAATTATTTACAAACAGCTTGTGCAATTATGGTACAAATAGTTGTAAATGATTCTCTGGGATCCCCTTTGTTTAGAAACAGCAGATATGTATGGCTTTGGCATTACTTTTTATTAATTAGAAGGCTGCAGTGATAGGGTTAATTAGGTAGCTTGTAGGAAGTTTGTAGGGTTAATTTGAGCTTTAGTGTAGTAGACAACCCAAAGTATTGATTTAGGCCCATTTTGGTATATTTCATGCCACCATTTCACCGCCAAATGCGATCAAATAAAACAAATTGTTCACTTTTTCACAATCTTTAGACTTCTCACTGAAATTATTTACAAACAGCTTGTGCAATTATGGCACAAATGGTTGTAAATCATTCTCTGGGATCCCCTTTGTTCAGAAATAGCAGACATATATGGCTTTGTCATTGCTTTTTGGTAATTAGAAGGCCGCTAAATGCTGCTGCACACCACACTTGTATTATGCCTAGCAGTGAAGGGGTTAATTATGTAGCTTGTAGGGAGCTTGAAGGGTTAATTTTAGCTTTAGTGTAGAGATCAGCCTCCCACCTAACAAATCACACTCCCTGATCCCTACCTGACCCCTCTCAAACAGCTATCTTCCCTCCCCCATCTCAATATTGTCACCGCCATCTTTAATACTGGCAGAAAGTCTGCCAGTATAAAAATAAAAGGTTATGGTTTGGTGTTTTTTTTATTTTTTAAATTATATACGGCTAGATTACGAGTTTGGCGGTAAGCTGAAAAAGCAGGGTTAACAGGTCCTAACGCTGCTTTTTAACGCCCGCTGGTATTACGAGTCTTGCATGTTTAGGGGCACCGCACACTTTTTTGGCCTTACCGCAAACCAACTTACGTAAATTTAGTAAAACCTTTTTTCTATGAGACTTCCATAGTGCCGGTATTACGAGTTTGTCCTGGGAGGTCAAAAAGTGAGCGGTACACCCTACCCCGTCAAGATTTGTGACACATTTTAAAGTCAGTAGTTATGAGTTTTATGTTACAACGCTGTAGCATAAAACTCATAACTAAAGTGCTACAAAGTACGCTTACACCGATAAACTACCTATTAACCCTTAAACCGAGGCCCTCCTGCATCGCAAACACTATAATAAAATTTTGAACCCCTAATCTGCCGCTCCGGATATCGCCGCCACTATAATAAACATATTAACCCCTAAACCGCTGCACTCCCGCCTCGCAAACACTAGTTAAATATTATTAACTCCTAATCTGCTGCCCCCAATATCGCCACCACCTACATTATACTTATTAACCCCTAATCTTCCACTCCGGACATCGCCACCACCTACATTATATTTATTAACCCCTAATCTGCTGTCCCCAACATCGCCGACACCTACATTATATTTATTAACCCCTAATCTCCCTCCCCCAATGTCGCCACAACCTACCTTTTTTATTAACCCCTAATCTGCTGCCCCTAACGTCGCCGCCACTATTCTAAATTTATTAACCCCTAAACCTAAGTCTAACCCTAACACCCCCAACTTAAATATAATTTAAATAAATCTAAAGAAAACCTGCTATTAATAACTAAATAATTCCTATTTAAAACTAAATAGTTACCTATAAAATAAACCCTAAACTAGCTACAATATATCTAATAGTTACATTGTATCTAGCTTAGGGTTTATTTTTATTTTACAGGCATGTTTGTATTTACTTTAACTAGGTAGAATAGTTACAAAATAGTTATTAACTATTTAATAACTTCCTAACTAAAATAAATACAAATTTACCTGTAAAATAAACCTAACCTAAGTTACACTAACACCTAAAACTACACTACAATTAAATAAATTCCCTACATTAAATACAATTAAATAAGTTTAAAAAAATTAGCTAAATTATCAAAAAAACAAACACTAAATTACAGAAAATAAAAAACAAATTACAAGATCTTTAAACGAATAACACCTAATCTAATAGCCCTAACAAAATAAAAAAGACCACACAAAATATAAAAAAACCCTAGACTAAACTACCAATAGCCCTTAAAAGGGCTTTTTGCGGGGCATTGCCCAAAAGAAATCTGCTCTTTTACCTGTACAAAAAAAATACAAACAACCCCCCAACAGAAAACCCACCACCCACACAACCAACCCCCCAAATAAAAGCCTAACTAAAAAAAACTAAGCTCCCCATTGCCCTGAAAAGGGCATTTGGATGGGCATTGCCCTTAAAAGGGCATTTAGCTATATTGCTGCCCAAAGCCATAACATAAAAAATAAACCCACCCAATGCACCCTTAAAAAATCCTGTCAGCCGTAAAGAAATCAGTCCAGGGTTTAACCCAACTGCTAGCGTGAAAAGAAAACACACGCTAGCACACTGTGAAATAACCAGGACGTGACCCACTCAGGAAACAAATAATCAGGATACAAAATAATGAATGTTCTTTAAGGTAGGTTTGAAGCAAACAAAAGAGAATGTTCCTTAAAGCAGGTTTGCAGCAGACAGAAATAAATGTCCCTTTAAGCAGGATTGCAACAAACAAAATAAATGTCCCTTTAATCAGGTTTTGCAGCAAACTGAAATAAATGTCCCTTTAAGCAGGTTTGCAGTTACCAAAGATAATGTCCCTTTAAATAAGTCTTGCAGCAAACTAAATATAAATGTCCCTTTAAGAAGGTTTGCAGTACCAATGATAATGTCCCTTTAAACAGGTTTTGCAGCAAACAAAATATAAATGTCCATTTAAGCAGGTCTGTAGTTAAATGATAATGTCCCTTTAAACAGGTATTGAAGCAAACAGAAATATAAAAGTCTCTTTAAGCAGATTTGCTAGATTAAGGCTCAAGCAAGGTCAGGCAGGCAAGGGTCAGAATATCCAGACGACAGTTTGAGGGACTAGGCAAAAGCAAGGTCAGGCAGGCAAGGGTCAGTATATCCAGGCGACAGTTTGAAGGACTAGGCAAAAGCAAGGTCAGGCAGGCAAAGGTCAGAATATCCAGGCGACAGAGCAGGGAACTTAGGAAAGCACTAGACAGGTTCAGAAGAGGTACTCACAATTCCGGAGTGATCAAACACACGGGCCACGAGAAAGACCTCCCGCCAAGGTTTAAAGGCAGGAGTGGTGACGTAATCAGAAGGAGTGTCAGAAGACGCGTCACGTTGCTAGGCAACATGACGTAATCCACACAGAGGAGATCCGGGAGCCGCAGTGACACGGCAATGAACGGAAGGTTCATGACAAATCCTAACACTAACCCCCGAAGATTCACTTACCAAGAGAAGTCTTCATCCAAGCGGCAAGATGTCCTCAACGAAGCCGGCAGAAGTGGGCCTCCAGAGGGCAGAAGTCTTCATCCAGACAGCATCTTCTATCTTCATCCTTCTGACGCAGAGCAGCTCCATCTTCAAGACATCTGGCGCGGAGCATCCTCTTCAATCAATGGCTTCTTCGGAATGAATGTACCTTTAAGTGATGTCATCCAAGATGGTGTCCCTTAGATTCCGATTAACTGATAGAATTCTATCAGCCAATCGGAATTAAGGTAGAAAAAATCCTATTGGCTGATGCAAACAGCCAATAGGATTGAACTTCAATCCTATTGGCTGATTCAATCAGCCAATAGGATTGATCTCGCATTCTATTGGCTGATTGGAACAGTCAATATAATGCCAGCTCAATCCTATTGGCTGATTGCATCAGCCAATAGGATTTTTTCTACCTTAATTCCGATTGGCTGATAGAATTCTATCAGCCAATCGGAATCTAAGGGACGCCATCTTGGATGACGTCACTTAAAGAAACATTCATTCAGAAGAAGCCGTCAATTGAAGAGGATGCCGGATGTCTTGAAGATGGAGCCGCTCCGCGTCGGAAGAATGAAGATAGAAGATACCGTCTGGATGAAGACTCCTTTCTGGAGGACCACTTCTGCCCGTCTGGAGGACCACTTCAGCCAGCTTTGTTGAGGACATATTGCTGCTTGGATTAAACTTCTTGTTTAATTTTATTTAATTTAGGTAAGTTATTTAATTGTAGTGTAGTGTTAGGTGTTAGTGTAACTTAGGCTAGGTTTTATTTACAGGTCAATTTGTATTTATTTTCGCTAGGTAGTTATTAAATAGTTAATAACTATTTAGTAACTATTCTACCTAGTTAAAATAAATACAAACTTGCCTGTAAAATAAAAATAAACCCTAAGCTAGATACAATGTAACTATTAGTTATATTGTAGCTAGCTTACGGTTTATTTTATAGGTAAGTATTTAGTTTTAAATAGGAATAATTTAGTTAATGTTAGGAATTTTATTTAGATTTAATTATATTTAAGTTACGGGGTATTAGGGTTAGGGTTAGACTTTGGCTTAGGGGTTAATAAATTTAGAATAGTGGCGGAGACGTTGGGGGCGGCAGATTAGGGGTTAATAAATGTAGGTAGGTTGCGGCGACATTGGGGGAGGGAGATTAGGGGTTAATAAATATAATGTAGGTGTCGCCGATGTTGGCGGCAGCAGATTAGGAGTTAATAAGTATAATGTAGGTGTTGGCGATGTCCGGAGCGGCAGATTAGGGGTTAATAAATATAATGTAGGTGTCGGCGATGTCGGGGGCAGCAGATTAGGGGTTAATAAGTATAAGATTAGGGGTGTTTAGATTCGGGGTTCATGTTAGGGTGTTAGGTGTAAACATAACTTTAGTTTCCCTATAGGAATCAATGGGGCTGCGTTACTGAGTTTTATGTTGCTTTTTTGCAGGTTAGACTTTTTCTCAGCCGGCTCTCCCCATTGATGTCTATGGGGAAATCATGCACAAGCACGTACAACCAGCTCATCGCTGACTTAAGCAGCACTGGTATTGGAGTGCAGTGTGGAGCACAATTTTGCTCTACGCTCACTTCTTGCCTGTTAACGCCGGGTTTGTAAAAACCTGTAATACCAGCGCTGTAGGAAAGTGAGCGTTGAGAATAAACTGCACATTTTCACCACACAGCTCATAATGGAAAACTCGTAATCTAGCCGATATTTTCTGCAGTGTAGGGTCTCCCCTTACCACCCAACCTCCCTGAGCCCCACAAACAGCTCTCTAACCCTCCCCCCTCTCACTATTTGCTGCCATTTTTGGTGCTTGCAGCTTTCTGCCAGTATCCACTTTTCAATAAAATTTGCCCTTTTTTATATAAATTACACTTTTTCTGTAGTGCAGTTCCCCCCTTCAATACTCCACCCCTCTCCCCCTCCCGGATCCATTTCCATTCCCAACATTATTCTCCCTCCCTCTCCCACATTCCTCTCCCACCACTTCTTCTTAAGTGATCGTGCATGCACTCCCACAAGTAAGTTCAACCAACGGCCGGAAGTTCCCAGTGATGGGCCGTCTACCCGCATCCCTGCAATGGCTCCCACCCACCAATGATTGGCACTATCACTGGCCAAAGCAGAGATGGCCACAGAGTGGTTCTCTCTGCATCAGATGCTTAAGAAAGGGTTTTGCTGGATGCCTCAATATTGAGGCATCACTGCAATACCCTAAAAGCATCTGGAAGCGATCACGATTCTTCTTCCCTGATTTAGTTATAGCATACAATTTTACACAACTTTCCAATACATTTCTGTTATCAAATTTGTTTAATTCTTTTGGTATAATTTGATGCAACAATGCATCACTGGGAGCTAGCTGAATACATTGGGTGAGCAAATGACAAGAGGTATATATGTGAGGCACCAATCAGCAGCTAGCTCTCAGTAGTACATTGCTGTTACTAAGCCAACCTAGGCATGATTTTCAACAAAGGATACAAATCGAATAAAGCATATTAGCAACTAGAAGGTGGCGGACGAGTTAAGGAGCAGCGGTCTTTCCGGAATAAGCATCACTCGCTGCTTGATAAATTGGCCCCTAAAGCTTTATACTTTTTTTCTTCAACATGTAAACAATCAATACAATTTAAGAAATACATCTGCATATTATTTTCAGGCTAATCTTTGCTTTGACATAGAAAAATCAAATATGTGACAGCACCACTGGATAAAAAGGTGAATTTCAATACAACCTTATCTAATTTATATTTTACCCCCCCCCCTCTCTGCAGCACCCACATTTAAAACCTTGATAATCTTGTGTGCCACTTCCCACCAACCACCACACCCTATCCAATGAAAGGGCTGTATCATAAGGAAGCCACAGCCATCACCCACAAAAAATAAAGCTATCAAAATAAAATGTATCACCTCAAGCTAGATTTCACTCTATGGGGCCCATTTATCAAGTTCTGGATGGAGCTTGAGGTCCCATGTTTCTGGCGAGAAACAGCAGTTATGAAGCAGCGGTCTAAAGAAAAATCAACACGAAAATCAACCCGATCCAGTACGATCGGGTTGATTGACACCTCCCTGCTGGCGGCCGATTGGCCACAAATCTGCAGGTGGCGGCGTTGCACCAGCAGCTCACAAGAACTGCTGGTGCAATGCTGAATATGGAGAGCGTATTGCTCTCTGCATTCAGCGAGGTCTGGCGGATCTGATCCGCACTGTTGGATCAGGTCCGCAAAACCTTTGATAAATATCCGCCTACAAAACACAGCTGTTTTATTTTAAAAAAAAAATACTTTTAACCTGTAGCACCCGTGGCTTCCACAATGTATACTGGCAGTTATGAAATTCAATTCCAGGAACATTGTTTTGGGGAAATTCTGATGACCAAGGGATTAAGTAGATAATAGGGAATATTATGGAAACATAATTATTATTTTATTTATTTTACACAGGTGAGTACATTCAACTTCTTATCACTAAGAAACACGTATTACTAATGTTTAGCAAAGGCTCGAATGGCTTTAATGTAACAACAAATCAGTAAAGAACTGATAAAAGAGTACAAATGTAGCACTCATGAACGTTATGAAAAAATATTTTTAATATTTGAGGAAAGAAGAAATATAAAACATAACTTTTACTATTATGGTTAAAAAACTAATAACATTAAAATGTGCTCATGCCTACTAAAATAGGGCTCTATCAATATATAGACCCTGTCACTTTGATACACCCACTATGGCGAAACGCATCAGTGGCGTCCCCCTCTCCCTTTCTTGTGTGTTTTTTCATATTTTTAATCGCCATGTCTACTAAAACTACTTATGATAACTGATAGACACTCTATGTCATATAGACCGCTCTGAGGTTTTACCTCACCACAGTTTCAGAATGCTAATCTGGCCCAGGCCTTTATAGCAAAGCAAACTCAATGGTAATAGCCAAGTTAACATAACTGAGGAGTGTGGCTCATATCTGGAGTTGTTACTAATGGTAAACTAAATGGTATAGATGTCTGGTATTTCCAGACCTGTTTCTTAATATGGTAACCCACAGGTATAGGTATATTTAGAAGTCACAATTAACGGTAAACTAAACGGTATAGGTCTCTGGTATTTCCGGAGAATATATTAATACGGTCAACAAATAGGTATAGAGTTTCTAATATTCTATTAATGCGAATGCCATACATTTGGCACAAAACATCTAAAGTGGGGTACCTCCTCATTATATATCTATAAGTTACAACTAACGGTAGGCTAAAAGGTATAGGTTTCTGGTATTCCCAGAATATGCATCAATACGGTGAACCAGGTATAGGCTCTCAGTAACCCACCAATGTGGATGCTTTATACATAACTTAAACTAAGTATCTTTATGGGGCAGCTGCAATCAATGGTAAACTAAATGGTGTAGATTTCTGGTATTTCCAGAGAATTTATTAATACAGTAAGCTACCAGGTATAGGTATTGAGTATCCCTACAACGAGAATGCCTTACACATATTTGGAAATCAGCATCTGAAGTGGTGGTACTTTTCTATTTTTTACATTATTGTAAATTCACGGATATAGATATCTAGTATTCCCCCTAACATATGCTTTATATATATTTGGAATTTAGCATCTGGAGTGGGGCATATTCTCACTATATATTCCCAGGTTATAAACATGGCAAATCAAATGATATAGGTATTTCCAGTGAATGTATCAAGACGGTAAAGTAACAGGTATAGATAAGTTTCAGGACATATATTAATATCATAAAAAGCAAGGGAATAAAAACCAGGCAAAAACCAGGCAAAAACCAGGCAAAAACTGCACCACCCAAAGTGAAAACTATAAACCTTACAACAAATGGTATAGGAAAACATTGGGATTAATCCCTAAGCATACGTATGCAAAACTAGGATAAACCTAATATACAGATCTCTATCAGGCAAGAAAAAAATACATATGCAAAAATTTATACAGGCAGGACAATAGGAATTATAGCAGATATAGTCCTCACATACAGATACAAATCAAATTCCAGACACCCCAGTGTTAATAAGCAAACATATGACAGTTCTCTTGCTGCATGTTTGAATATTCAATTCATAGCCACTGAAAAAAGTCACCGGTAAATAATGGATTCGACCGCAGCAATTCCTGCTGCACACTAGGTCATTTCAGATATATAGCCTCTGTGAAAAATCAACAAGTAACAGCACTTATCTTAGATATCTTGTTGCAATGTTTCAAACAGCCTGCTTGCTGCCACATTCAGCGATTCCTCAGCGTGGGACGTATCCCTGGTGGGAGTGTCAAAACCTTCACCAAAGTCTTTAAGTGGTTCCTAGCAGACAGACCAGTTCCTATAGGTCAAAGGAGTAGCAGCTGAAACGGCAAATAATCGCAACACAGTGCAGACTTTCACATAAGTAGAAATTAATACCAAGATGTACTGTCTTTTTTAAAAGTAGATGCCCTCACTATTTAGCGGATCCTCACCGCATCCATATGTCCCACTCAGCATATGCTCGCTCACAGCACTGCAGTATGCACTATAATATCAGCGCATAGGCAAGTTGCACAAGTGTGTCCTGCATTATCACAGTCCCAAACTGTAACTTTTCTGAGCTGTTGCCTTGAATAGGACCACAACGTCTCCTATTACCACAAGTTCCCCAGAAGGTAGTCGACTTACTCCTGGGACATATTACACATCAGTGCCAACGCACGTTTCACCCCCACAGCAAGTATGTGTCACAGGGGTTCATCAGGGCATACTGAGTCCTCACCGGACTTCCTCTTTTAAAGGAACACCTGATTGAGTACAGGTGATCATCTCACACATTCTAACTGATTTATTAAAGCTACAACCTTTATGTCCTGTGTGTTAAATATAGCCCTTAAAGTAAAGATTACTTTTAAATGTTGCAAAAATACATTACATTAAATTAAATGCTTGGCTTCACCTAATTCCTAGTTATCCCAAGCTAGCTTTTCACAACACTATACACAGAATTCACCTTATTTTATAGCACACACTCTGTCAGTACCTAGATTTTTATAGATCTAAAGATTTTTAATTCTTTACAGGAAACTTGCATATTCCAGCTTGTCATTTAGCCCTGCTGGAATTCTAGTTCCTAATCTATAAATCCATTTGGCTTCTTTTTGCAATAGAACCTTATCATTATTACTACCTCGTCCATTCATTATCCCCTTATCTATAATAATGAATTTTAGAGATTCCACATTGCCATTATGAGAAGCACAAAAATGTCTGGCAACATTTGTATCTCTAGAGTGAAGTATATCATCTCGGTGCTCTTGTACCCGGTCCTTTACTAGCCTCTTCGTTTTGCCAACGTAAAAAAACGGGCACGAGCACTGCAGAAGATAGATCACTCCTTCAGATTTACAATAAAAGAAGAATTTTATATCGTAAATCTTACCCTCCTGAACCGAGAATTGTTTGGTGCTGTCCATGTGGGCACAGTATACACAGTGCCCACATGGATAGCTACCTTTAATTCCCTTGTCCTTTCGTAGCCAATCCGAGTTTGAGGGACCTCTGGAGAACTGGCTTTTCACCAGTTTGTCTCTTAGGCTCTGGGCTTTTCTAGCCGTCATCTTGGGGCCCATCCCTTATGACATTTTTAACCTTATCATCCAAGATAAGGATATGCCAATTTTTCTTCATTGCTGACCTAATATTGTCCCATTGATTATTGAAGTTAGAGATATATCTAATCTGACCCTTATGTGTTCTTAGATTATCTTTATACAGAAGATCATCCCTAGACATTTTCCTAGCTTTTCAAAGGGACTTCTTGAGACATTTATTTGAATATCCCCTTTTCAAGAATCTATCCCTCATCATTGATGCATTAACATCAAACTTTGAAAGAGAAGAGCAGTTCTTCCTCAGACAGAGGAACTGTCCATAGGGAATCCCTTTCTTGAGATGTTCCGGATGGCTACTCCTTGCATGTAAGATGTTATTCGTAGCAATCTTTTTCCTATAGTTCTCAGTGACAATCGTCAGTCCCTCTTTTTTCAGGGTAATGTCCAGAAAGTTTAATTCCTTGTCATTTGTTTCTGATGTCAAAAGGATGTTCTTGTCATTGTGGTTCAGTAAAGAAACAAAATCATTAAATTCATCTACTGTTCCATCCCACAAGACAAGAACATCATCCACATATCTAACCCACATCAGCACTTTATTATCAAAAGTACTGCAGTGGTGTTCAATAATGTCAGATTCCCACGCCCCCAAATGGAGGAATGCATATGTGGGAGCACATATTGCCCCCATTGCTGTTCCTCGTAGCTGACGCTACACCTGTCCATCAAGTGTAAACACATTATTCAGAAGAATAAACTCTAGCAACAAAATGATAAATTCTGTATGTTCTGCATATACAGGACCCCTTGTCTCAAGGAATCTTTTGATTGCTGTGAGGCCTATCTGGTGTGGAATGGAGGAGTAAAGACCTTCCACAACTAAGGATGCCAGAATAATCTTCTCACTTACTACCACCCCATCCTGTTTCCTTAAAAGGTCTGCCGTATCTTTTACATAAGATGTCAATGTTAGTAAAAAGGGACGTAGATATCTATCCACATATTCTCCAATTTTCTCAGTAATACTGCCTATCCCCGAGACAATAGGTCTTCCCGGGGGACATTTCATGTTCTTATGTAGTTTCGGCAGTACATAAAAGACTGGCATGACCGGGTACTCAGGATATAGAAATTTAAATCCATTCTGACTAATTACTCCTCTACATCTTGCTTCATTCAGTAGTCTGAAGAGAGAATTTTGAGTCTGTCCTAGAGGGTTGCCGTTAAGCTTTTCATACTGGTATTTATTGTTTAGTTGACATTTAACTTCATTCACATATAGATGTTCATCTAATAAAACCAGGTTACCGCCCTTATCGGCGGGCTTAATCACCAAACCTCTAGCCATACTCAATTCCTTTAAAGATGTTCTCTCCCTAGGTTTCAAGTTATCATCAGTTTGTTGGGATATTAAATTATCAATATCCTTTTCCATTTGTTTCACAAACAGATTGACAACTGGAACCAAGGAGAGGGAAGGCATAAAAGACTATTTAGGTTTAAATATGGGTCTCTGGTCATGAGAAGTTTCACATTGCGAGTCCCTTTGAGTTACCTCCTGAGAATTTTCTGCTAGGAGAGACTCCAAATCACAGAGAGCCATTTGATCAGTCACATCCAGATTATATGGGTGATCAGATTTAGATTTCATAATAACCGACAGCACAATTTTCCTAGCAAAAAGATGTAAGTCTTTTAAGACTTCAAATTTATCAATTGGAGTTGTCGGACAGAAAGATAGGCCTTTTTTAAGAAGTTCAATATGAGCTAAATTCAAAGGAAATGAGGAAAGGTTGACAATCTGAAGTTCTTCATAATTGGGGTTAGCTAGTAGCCCCTGTGGTTTTTTTTTTTTTTTTTTTTTTTAAATCTAATTAAAAGGGTGGCACTAGAAAGTGATCAGCAATATTTCCTACTCTCACAATTTCTTTATATACATTTAACAGGTATAGATATTCCAATATCTCCTCAATGCTAACGCTTTATATTTAATTGACACATAGCATTTGGTGTGTGGTATATTTTTATCACATATCTGTAAAGTCATAACTAAAGGTTAACTTAATGGTATAGTTCTCTGTAAGAACACATTAACCTATTGAACCACAGATATAGATTATCAGCATCCCACCAATGTGAATGCTATATATATTTAGAATCCAGTATCATTCACCTATGTAATTTACCTAATTCTGATCTGGTGGATATTACAACAGTGGTTATTATTTTTCAGTTGTCTACCTATGAGATATTCTTGAGACCCTAAAAGGGTTTTTCATTGTGACAGGGTCTATATATTGATAGAGCCCTATTTTAGTAGGCATGTGCACATTTTAATATTATTTGTATACCCTTAGATTTTTAACCATAATAGTAAAAGTTATGTTTTATATTTCTTCTTTCCTCAAATATTAAAAATATGTTTTCATGAGTGCTACATTTGTACTCTTTTATCAGTTCTTTACTGATTTGTTGTTAAATTTATGACCAGTACAAGCGCCGTTCCCTAGTAAACCATTATTACAAATGAGTATATAAAGGGGAACATTTGTGATCTCAAGTAGTGCCATTGCTATTTCTTGTGATAATCTAATGGCTTTAATGTCTTGTGGTATTGAGGGATTCAAATTCTAAGTAGACAAAAGTTATCTCTTACATTTAGCAGGAAGAATGGAGTTTTGATCATTTAAATAGAAATGTTGTCTTTGCTAAGGAAGAAGAATAATCTTTGCAATACAAGAGTGGAGGCTGTCAATCATCTTGATCTGATCAAGATGATTGACAGCTTCTTCTCACGTGTGATTGGCTGCATGCAAGCAGGGTGCGGATTGTGCAATATTAACTGTGGACAAAGTAGTTTGATTACTACATTTGCTTCATTCTCTTGGTATCTTTTGTTGAAAAACAGGGAGGTGCACTCAGGAGCATGCATGTGTCTGGAGTACTATATGGCAGCAGTTTTGCCAGAATGTTATTTGCAAGAGCACTAGATAGCACTATTTCCTGCTATGTTGTGCTCCAGACACCTACATAGGTATCATTTTAACATTGAATAACATGGGAACAAAGCAAATGTGATAATAGAAGTAAATTGGCATTTTTAAAAAATATGCTCTATCTGAATCACAAAATAAGGTTTGTGTCCCCTTAAAGGGAACTGAAGAATATAGAAAAGTGCAACCTGGACTCAAGTGAATGTGTGAACTAGATTACAAGTCTGTGCATTCGTCTTTTAATACTAAAAATATGGTATTTTCAGTGTTAAACCAGCACCGCAGCCATTACAAGTCTTGTCGGTATAGGTGTACCGCAAGCCTTTTAGCCTGTAACGCAACTTCAGAACCGCACTCTCTTAAAAATTACGTTTTTTAATGGGATTCCCGTGGCGCTGGTATTACGAGTTTTGTGTTCTGTCTAAAAAAATGGTGTTACAGCCTAAAACGACAAGATCCGTACCACCATCTAAAAGCAGTAGTTATGAGTTTTACGCTAAAAAACAGTTACATAAAACTCATAACTAAAGTGTTAAAAAGTACACTAACACCCATAAACTACCTATTAACCCCTAAACTGAGGCTCTCCCGCATTGCAAATACTATATTCAATTTATTAACCCCTAATCTTCTGCTCCCGATATTGCCGCCAATTAAAAAAATTATTAACCCTATTCCGCCACTCCCTGACATCATCGCCACTATAATAAACATTTTAACCCCTAAACCACCACCCTCCCGCATCACAAACGCTATTCAAATATAATTAACCCCTAATCTGCCGTCCGCCCACATCGCCCCCACTATACTAAAGTTATTAAGCCCTACACCGCGGCTACTATAATAAACCTATTAACCCCTAAACCGCAAGCCCCCCACAATGAAATATACTAAACTAAACTATTAACCCCTAAACCAAAAGCCCCCATGTCGCAATAAACTAATTTAAACTAGTAACCCCTAAACCTAACAACCCCCTAACTTTAGATTACAATTACGATTTCCCTATCTGAAATTAACTAAACTACACATTAAAAAAATCCTAACACTAATTAGTGTCAGTATCTAAATACAGAAAAAATACTAAATTATAAAAAATAACAAACACTAAATTACGGAAAATAAAAAACAAAATTATCAAAAACAAAAAAGAATTACATCTAATCTAATACCCCTATCAAAATTTAAAAGGCCACCGAAAATAAAAAAAACACTAGCCTACAATAAACTTGCATTGCCCCAAAGATATCAGCTCCTTTACCTGTAAAAAAAATACAAAGACTCCACCTCAACATTAAAACCCATCACTCAACCAACCCCCCAAAATAAAAAACCCTGAAAAGGTTTATGGACAAATATAAGATATGTACATAATGTGAAAAAGTAATGAGATCTGATTATGCCTACAAGCTCAACCCATTTTATTAGGTTGTGGCTTCAAAACACAAAATCAGCAAATTCATATACACAAATAAGCCTTAAAAAGCAAATCTCATACATTTTATACTCTGCAGCTGGTAAAAAAAAGTAATTGGAAAAACAATTTTATAGTATACTGTCCCTTTAAGGGAAATATTGTTTTTTTTATCAAACAACATTCTGTAATAAAGAGAGTATGCAATGCTGAGCAGTAAACATAGCTCCACAGACTGCTGTTTTTTTTTTTTTTTTTTTTTAAATGCCAGTATTGCTGTGAAAAAGTGCTGCTTTGTTTACCATTTCTGCTGAGATGCTTTCTTTTCATAAATCATAAGGTGGTTGAAACAGCCAATCATATGACAACCTTCATACATTTTTTTTCACGTTGCATTAGCAGTCGAGTAGTGCACACTATATACAGTGTGTTAAAGATCTTTTTGAGTAAAATGTATCTTTATGAACTGTTCAAGGGTGGCTTGAGCCAGGAACACAATAAAGTAACCTTCCTTCTCTTCATACATATATAAGCTTAATGTGTCTATCACAAAGGAATTGGCCATAAGTTAACAACAGTCCGCTGCTCATCGCACCGTACTTGGTGCGCGGCTTTTTGACAGCTTTTTTGATAATTTTGGAGAGCGCATTCAGGTCCGCGGCAGCGATGTTAGGCGAACTTAGGCAAGCGAATTGGTGCCGTCGAATGCAAGTAAGTTGACGGCTTGATAAATAGATGCCATAGAATGCATCACACACTCATGCCAGAAAATAAAGTCTCTAGTTTAAAATTGGAGTTAAAAAAACATAAGAAGTTCATCTGTTATAGCTCATAACAGATGAACTTCTTATATTTTTTTAACTCAGATTTTAACTTGCATTCGACGGCACCAATACGCTCGCCTAAGTTCGCCTAACATCACTGCCGCGGACCTGAATACGCTCTCCAAAATGATCAAAAAAGCTGTCAAAAAGCCGCGCACCAAGTACGGTGCGATGAGCAGCGGACTGTTGTTAACTAACAGTCATTGATGTCGCTGCTCTTCGGCTTTTTTACAGCTTTATTGTTACCCTGTCACTAAACACCCACACTATACTATATTGTTTTACCCCCTATCCCGCTGCTCCCGGACCCCGCCGCAACTCTAATAAATGTATTAACCCATAAACTGCTGCTCACGGACCAGCCACAACGAAATAAAGTGTTTAACCCCTAAACTGCTGCTCCCGGAGCCCACCGCCACCTACATTATACTTATTAACCCCTAATCTGCCACCCCCTACACCGCTGCCACCTACGTTATATTTATTAACCCCTAATCTGCCCCCCCTACACCGCCACCACCTACATTATATTTATTAACCCCAAATAGCCCCCCCTACACCGCCGCCATCTAATTAAAATTAATTTAATTATAGTGTAGTGTTAGGTGTAATTGTAACTTAGGTTAGGTTTTATTTACAGGTTACTTTGTATTTATTTTAACTAGGTAGTTATTAAATAGTTAATAACTATTTAGTAACTATTGTACCTAGTTAAAATAAATACAAACTGGCCTGTAAAATAAAAATAAACCCTAAGCTAGCTACAATGTAACTATTAGTTATATTGTAGCTATCTTAGGGTTTATTTTATAGGTAAGTATTTAGTTTTAAATAGGAATAATTTATTTAATGCTAGGAATATTTATTTAGATTTATTTAAATTATATTTAAGTTAGGGGGTGTTAGGGTTAGGGTTAGACTTAGGTTTATGGGTTAATACATTTAATATAGTAGCGGCGGTGTAGGGGGGCAGGTTAGGGGTTAATAAATTTAATATAGTGGCGGCAGTGTAGGGGGAGGCAGATTAGGAGTTAATAAATATAATGTAGGTGGCGGCGGTGTAGGGGAGGCGGATTAGAGGTTAAACACTTTATTTAGTTGCGGCGGGGTCAGTGAGCGGCGGTTTAGAGGTTAATAAGTTTATTAGAGTGGCGGTGGGCTCCGGGAGTGGCGGTTTAGGGGTTAATAAGTATAATGTAGGTGACAGCGGTATAGGGGGGTGCAGATTAGGGGTGTTTACACTCGGGGTACATGTTAGGGTGTTAGGTGTAAACGTTCCCCTAGAAATCAATGGGATATCTGGCAGCATCGAACATAAGCTTTCGCTGCTTTCAGACTCCCATTGATTCCTATGGCATCCGCCGCCTCCAGGGCGGCGGATTAAAAACCAGGTACGCTGGGCCAGAATAGTGCCGAGCATACCTGGTAGAATTTTGATAACTAGCAAAAGTAGTCAGATTGTGCCGAACTTGCATTCTGAACATCTGTAATGACGTAAGCATCGATCTGTGTCGGACTGAGTCCGGCGGATCATATGTTACGTCACAAAATTCTACTTTTGCCGGTCTGTAGGGTTTGATAACTAAGGGGAATCAGGCTCACCACAAACACGCTGCGGAATTCCAGCGTATTTGTGGTTGACAGCTTGATAAATAGATGCCTATGTATTGACTTTCATTTTTGTCATGTTTTTGTACCACTGCTACATTACTTAAAGGGATATGAAACCCATTTTTTTTCTTTCGTGATTCAGATAGAGCAAACAACTTTTCAATTTACTTCTATTATCTAATCTGTTTCATTCTCTTGTTATCCTTTCCTGAAAGGTTTAACTAGGTAAGTTCATGAGCAGAAAAAAACCTAGGTTCTAGCTGCTGATTGGTGGCTGCATATATATACCGATTGTCATTGGCTCACCCATGTGTTCAGTTAGAAACCAGTAGTGCATTGCTGCTCCTTCAACAAATGATACCAAGAGAACAAAGCAAAATAGATAATAGAAGTAAACTGGAAAGTTGCTTAAAATCATATGCTCTTTCTGAATCATGAAAGAAAATATGTGGGTTTCATGTCCCTTTAATGAGTTGGGAACCTGATTTTTTTTCTTGCAGCTTCTTTATCATGATATTTCCTGTAATAAACATAAGATTTGTTTCATACATAAAATTAAATATATGTGTAGTCATCATAACAGGTTAAGATAATCACAGCAGTATGGAGTAGTTATTAAATGCTGCCAAATTAATTTAAGTAAAATGATAGTGTCCTGGTGGCAATATGATATAGGGATCTCACAAGATACATGTTTTTAAGTATATTATAACCTTTCATTTTCAGTAAACATGTTAAGAGTTTGTTTGTTCATATGTTTTACACATAGAATTTAACACATAGAAGTAAATCTAAGTTATTGAATGCAATACTGTTTTGGCCGGCTCTCGGTATGTCTCTAATAACTTGTCACCTTGGAAGAAATGCTGAATGACAGTGATCTTAAAACACCATTTTCAATCCACGCTGTGCAAACTGAGCTTTAATTATGAAAAATAAATCCAGTCACCACAACTGACAGGCTTACAGAAAACTGTTAGGTATCCAAAGCAAAGTGTTTGATGAAGTTGGTAGCTCTGAACAAACAGTAGTTTTCAGGTTCCTATTTGCTTATTATTTTAAGCTTGCATTAGTGAGCATACTTACTGCTACCTTAGATATGCCCATTGTGCCCCTGTCAGAATATGTAATTAACATTTTTGCAGTTTGTTTAAGGACTTTTGCATAATTTGTATTACATGGATTATAGGATTGCATAAACTGCTACAAAATAATACAGCATGTAGTGATACAGAACTCTAATTTACTATTGCTTATGGTGTTGGGGAGGTTTAATTTCTTTTATTCTTTCAATTGAGTGATGGATAAACAAATTCTATATCCAGGAGATATACCATGAAACATATAAACACTAGGCTCAATTGCAATTAAGATACATGTTATTGTGACAGATTCATTACAAGTCATTATTTATTGTGGTTCTCATGCAATCAACATAAAGACACTTAAAATTATAGATTGAAATATATTGTGCCAGCTACCAAGTAATAGGACCAGCTACTATCTTCTGTGGGAGCTGCTATTTAAAAGTATTGACAGTATCTCACACCGTTATTATGTGTGTGGAAGACTACATTGTGCATGTAAACCCCTTTTTCATTACTACTGCTTTGACTCAACTCACCATTGCAAGGGTCCCCAAATAACCTGCATCAAGATCTATGATTATTCTTAACTGTAGGTTCCCCATCCACAATTGACTGTAAACTCAACCTGCCCTGCATGTGCCAGCCACTGTGTGGAATCAGTGCATTCCCACTCCTCAATACCCAAGGGACCCTTCAACATAACTGCCCCACCACAATACTTCCAAACTCTACCAACATGCAAAGGATCCAATTTCCTACTACAATTATCCTCTAACAAATAAGAATCCCCCAATCCCTCGCTAAATCCTCTTGCAAATACTAAATCTCTGAAAGTACTATTACTTTTATGTATAGGGAAAGGAAAGTCAAAATTAAACCTGTATAATTCATATGGAGCATGTCATTTTAAAGCACATTGAAATCACTTCTATTTTTCTATACAGGTGTTTAAAAACACAACTGTTAATGTGCCCATTTCATAATTAACTGATCACTTCTGAATCATTCTTCAAGAACCTGCATTTCTCGCTACCATGTCCTAAGTTTAGTTGATCTCCATAGATGAAGGTGCTTAGCTATATCCAGATGTGCTGCATGGTTCCTATAGGTGAAAGAAACACACATGACTGCTTACAACCACAATCTAGCTAATTAGCATTTACAGACCTAAATGCAGACAATGAACTAATATATACCTAGGTTGTAATACTAAAATCCAAAGGATACATCTGCTCATGTTGAACAAGGAATATCACTAGTATATCAGATCTTGAATAAATGTTGTCACTTATTTACTAACACAGCTGTGCTCAACCATTTAAGTTAATGAATAATGATCAAAATGCATGTTATGGTCATACTGAATACTTATGCACATAACCACTATATAGGTGTGGCCATCAGTCTGAGTGTATAAGACTACGGACAAGACCTTCACTAACTCCCATCATATAAACAAATAGTTTATATACTGTATCTGAGGTGGTTCTAAGCTCAGAGAAAATATCTTTTAAAAACTGCTTATAAAACATAAGACTACTATGTTGTAATTATCTAATAGGAAACCTTATACTCTTGTACTATGATATTGTATCAACTGAGTACATTGTTAAACACTACCTATAGTGTAGTCTATATGTTGTAAAGTTTTTTTACTCCTATTCCCTGCTCTCTTCAGAGGTGAAAAATGATCAAGCAATATAAACTTGAGGTCTTTAATAGTGTGTTGTGCTTCCAAAAAATGTATAGCCACCGGTTGTCTTTTTTGTATCCAAAGCAGCTATAATGGAACTTCGATGGGTGGTCATTCTATTTCTGATGTCATCATCCATCTGCCTATGTAAAAACACACACAGATACAATTTAAAAGGTACACTACAAACTTAGTTGTACATGTTATATAGTGGCAGATATATTTATTATTCTTGTGGGGGTGTTGAAACACTTACCTCTGTATCATAGCATTACAAGTCACACAACTAAGGCATTTATATGACCCCCACTTTTCTTGATGTTAACCAGGTTTCCTTTGTGTAAGAATGAGTTGGATCCATAAGCATTAATATATATTTTCGATTACAACCACACTTATATCCAATTCTGGGGCATTCATAATCCCCAAAAGGTAATGTAGGATCAGACATTACAATCCACCAATTATCCATAATCACTTTAGCTAAGATATGGGTTTTAAGACTACCATACGTGGTAGTAAATGTAATTTTGTGTTCTGTTTGATGTTGATGATCATTTCCTCTTTCATATGTTGTACCACTTCTATATCAGAGATTAAGCCATATGCATAACCTCATCTCAAGAACTTTGCCCATCTGTGCTTTGAGGATATCTCTAATCAGAGACTTAGAGTGACTGCTGCTAGCTAGTAAAATGTAATTGCGGTCAGTTGTTTTCTGAAATGATCATCATATTTCATGATCCTTAAATCCTGAAACTCTATCCGTTATAGATGTTGTGTTGCCTTGAACTTTACTGGTGTCGACATCTGATTCAAATTCCATATCCATTTATCCAAATCTTATTTAGAGCCACGCCACATCAGAAATACATCACAGATATATATTTTATACAAAAGAATGTTAGGATTTTGATAAACCTTTGTGATGGATACTACAAAGTCTTTCAGAAAAAAATAGAGTATGATGGGGACATTTTGGATCCCATGGATGTGCCTGTAAGTTGTCTGTAGTATGTTGACTTAAATTTGAAGTAATTGTAAATAAGACAAATACTCAATACTTTCTTAACAAATTCTGGTTCTGGTCCAGTATAGAGAAATCTAAATAGAGCCTTCTCAACCACTCTTATTCTCAACCACTCTTATCCCAGCTTCAAATGGTATTATTGTATATTGGCTTGTGATGTCCATTGTCCCAAGCCAATCAGTAGGTTGAAGTCCAGAGAATCTTGTATAAAAGATTCCCTCAGTAGCACCATTGGTTATAGATATTGATCGAACCATACAGCTAAGGGTTGGAGTAAAGACCCCCTGGATGATACCATAGGGTGGTCTGGTGGCTTCTCTAATTTTTTATGCACTTTGGTATGGTGTACGGGATCTGAGTTATAGGATAAATTACAATCAGCCAGTAATAGGTGTTTAGGTCATACCAACCCTCTTCTAATCCAGTTTTCAGAATTACTTGTATATCTGTTTGGAATTTGCTTGTGGGATTGTTAAGTAATTGATAATATTGACCAGATCATCTTGTAGCTGGTATAAAATATGTTCTCTATTGTCTCTATAATTAAGCACAACTATAGTACCACCCTTGTCCGCTGATCTTCTAACTATAGATGTCTCTTTGGCTAAATCATCTATAGCTTTCTTTTCTTCATAGTTCAGGTTATGTCTCACCTTTCAGGTTTAAATAGGTTGTCTTCCTTTTGTAAAATACAAACAAAAAGAGGTGTAGAATGGACGCTAAAAACAGCTAAAAGTTACTGAAACATAATATTACTGTGACATTCTATGTGAGAAAAGTAGTCTCTAAAAACAATATAAGTCGTTGTGGATATATTAAAATGCTAATTTATTACATAAAAAAACAATATATAAACTGCTATGCGGGCTAATATCAATATCAGTACTAATTCAATAAAATGTAAGTTACAAATCACAATCAAGAACAATGTTGTATTGGCTTTAGAGACTACTTTTCTCACATAGAATGTCACAGTAATATTATGTTTCAGTAACCTTAGCTGTTTTTAGTGCCCATTCTACACCTCTTTTTGTTTTTATTTTATACCAATATCACACTTGGGGGGGAGTGTGATTTTTTGAGAATGCTGCTTAGGTATACAAAACAGGCGCCTCTGACTAATCACAATTAAATATCTGTGTTCATTGTGTAACCACAATCATATATGTTTTTATACTAGAATCAGTGTGTGCTGGATCAAATATGCTGGTAGGTTTAAATCTTCTGGATTCCTCTTCAGATGAGGAAAACTGGAAATAATCTTTTAATTTCAAAGATCTTTTAAATTTATTTATGTTGAGTCATGTGTCAAATTGGTCACTCCTTAGTGTGGGACAAAAGTGACTGTTTAATAGTCGCCTTTCACTCTTTGTCAACTCTCTATCACTCAAATTGATTACTACGTTCTCCTTATCCTTCCAGGCAGAGGAGATTTTCTTGTTGTAGCTACTCCTCCTTGGGTGTGGCCTTCATCTTTTCATCTGTGTTCTGTGCGTGGTCACTCCTAAAAAAGGTTTGAATCCAGTGGCCATCTGTGTAGCTTGTTGAGAAGTTAACGGGGTATCAAAATCTGAACCTGAACTGCTGTCTATAGTAGTGAGATGGTGTCTTGTATATAAGCTCCGCCTCCAGGGCCTCCTTGGTTTAAACACATGCCTCTCCTCAGGACTCAAGGTCCACTTTTAAACCTTCTTGTCATTATATTCTTCTATCACTTGTTGTAACTTGAAGACCATTAAAGCTTTCTTGTACTACTTCAGTTGTATCAACAATTTGTTATACCAATCTTCTGACTTGTCATGTTGTAATGTGGGGACTTTGTTGATTCAACAATTTGAATCTCATCCTTAGCTTTATGTAGTAGGGCTCTAACCGCCTCTTTTTCTTTGAAGTAATATAAATATATATATATAAACCAATGTGATAGTGCACCAAAGGATATGTATAAAATGTCCCAAAAGGTGTAACAGCTGCAGATGTTTCCAGACAAAACCTCAGGGAAAAAAGCAAACAACCAAAGCAAACAAAGACTGTGTTTTCACAATATCTTATGAATACAGTTTTTTTCGTTTCAGTATGGCACAAGGCTCTGCCTATTTTGTGATGTCACCATCAGAATGTTTAATCATTGTTTGACTAATTTGTTAACCAAACAGCACTATATAAATGTTAGATGAATAAAAAAAAAAACCTCAAGTAGGCTCAGAGGAACAGCAAAGAAGAGGATTCTAAAGGAATCTTAAAGGCTGATAAAAAATATACCACATACACACACTCAAAATCACATATTTGCTGACAAAAACTATCATGATTGAAGAGTTTGATTATTTGTCAGTAGTTAATAAAACCAAAAATCAGCACTACAAATGTAGCATATTCAGTAAAGTATTTTCTCTGCTATTTTCTCTGCTATGTGCTAAAAATCTTTATATTGCTGTCTTATCAGCATTTTATAAATGATACAGTACTTTTCTTTCAAAGAAATGCAATCAGAAACATACAAACCACAGATCCCTTAAACAGCACAAATGAATCAAACACATAAATAATTCAGAACATAATTAATGGGAGCTGAATTATTCTAATTACCAACACAGCTAAACAATAAATAAAATAACAAAACAAAAATACCCACTGGTTTTATTAAAATAAGCAGCTGGTAGGAAAACACAATGCTAATCAGTATGTGACTCTCTATTTTAAAACTCTTGGAAATGTATACCAAAAAAATTGCTTTGAAGTTCAATTTTAATTTACATGTAAAGTACCCAAAAGCATGATAGTATAAAAAAGCTTCTGGCACTGTATAATTGCAAAGCAACAGTGTTTGTCATATTTGATTAGAGTATCATTTAAGTCACTTGTTCTCAGAAAACCCAATATTTACCATGCTATGACCTATTGTGTGCCTCAAACTTTTTTCCTACATTAAAATAGTATTGCATTACTGTTCCTGAGTCAATAGAATCATTTGTTCTAAGCAGTATTATGCAAGGTGCATTTGTTAAACCAGCAGTATTTCCTGTTGATAAAGTTTGCTTTATAAATAGTTCCATCCCAAAATTGCTCTAAAGGGAAATGGCTTAAAGTTATTTTATAGAAAATGAAAATGTAATGGCACACCTGTGGGTTGAGCAACTAAAGTGGAATCATATATATATATATATATATATATATATACACACTCATACATACATATATATGCATACATATATATATATATACACATACAGTATATACACACACATATATATATATATATATGTCTGTCAGTTTTTAGGAATACTCAGTCAATGAAGTTGACTATTGGATTTCCCTTATAAGTAGAATTGTATTACTTTGATTAACTCAATTTTTTTTTTAGAGAAGTCAAAAAGTACTTGGTTAATTTTGCCTTTTTTTAAGTTGCTGATTCTCAAATTCTGTTTCACTGTTAACCAAAATGCTTGTATGAAACAAACACAATTCCTTTCCAATGGCATGTAGAGTTCACGGATCCATTCAATTACTAGTGGGAATTCAACTCCTGGCCACCAGGTGGAGGCAAAGAACACCCAGCAGAGCCTTAAAGGGACATTAAACCCAATTTTTTTCTTTCATGATTTAGAAAGAGCATGCCATTTTAAACAACTTTCTAATTTACTTCTATTGTCTAATTTGCTTCATTCTCTTGATATACTTTGCTGAAAATCATATCTAGATAGGCTCAGTAACTGCTGATTGGTTGCTGCACATAGATGACTCGTCTGATTGGCTCAACCATGGGCATTGATATTTCTTTAACAAAGGATATCTAAAGAATGAAGCGAATTAGATAATAGAAGCAAATTGGAATGTTGTTTAAAATTGTATTCTCTATCTGAATCATGAAATACATTTTTTGGGTTTAGTATCCCTTTAAGTATCCTCCTATTACCCACAACCCCCAGTCTTTCTTTGCCTGCGTAACATTGTAGGTGATATGCGAAGAAGGTGCCTGATGAAATCAAGTTGTTAATCCTTTAGTTGATACTTTTCCCTGCAAGCAAAGATTGGGGTTATGCTGTGTCCATGTTATTCTCTTTAGTAAGAGTAATGCTGGATATCTGCTTTCTTTTCACACCTGTTTGCTTTACCTGCTCTTCAGCGGATCCACAGGTAAGTGCTTTTACCTTCTAGGTGAGACGGATGCAGCACTGAGGCATTCCTTGTTTAAAAAAAAAAAAAAAAAAAAGAGGATACTTAGAGTACAAGGTGGATCCTTATGGGACTGAATATCCCTTTTAAAGGTTGGGGATTTATCGGGCAGCAGTTCTGGGCAGTGTTTTGACATGTGAAGGCTATTTTTGTTTTTGGCTTTAGGGATTTTTATTTTGTTTGGGTTATATCTTATTTAGAAAGTTGTTGGACCGCACCTTACTTTTGAATTTGTGATCATGTGACCCTCAGTTACTTCCTGAGTGCTGAACTGTTTGTTTGTACTGGCTGTTTGGAAGTGGTTTTTCTGCCATAAAATAGTTTTTCCTGCCTGTCGCTTTTCTCTGATGGTTGCAGCTTTCTATGATTTGCAGTTTGAACAGGACTGTTTTATCTGCTGGTGTGGATTAGATTCCTGGTTACAGGTTGGGTGAGTCTCTCCAGCGTGGCTGGGGTGTAGAGGTGCAGGTTTCAAAAATTATTTATGTATGCTTAAAATTCTATTTTTTTATATTAAAAGTATAAGGGAAATAAAGGGCTATTTTATTTACTATGGAAGCCGATCCCAAGATTTCTCTGTCATTTGATAAATATCTTTATTGTGCTGATGCCCAGGTTATACCTCCTGTGCAATTTTGTTCCCCTTGCCTTGATAAAGTTTACATTATCTAGGGATAAGGATTCCTTATCTGAGCTTTCTTTTTCTCAAGATAATGCTGTTTAGGGGTTGTCTCAGCTTTCTGTTAACATGTCCCAGTCTTTGACAGATTCACATGCAGTGCCCTGTGGTTCCTCTCAGTCAGTCTCTGAGAGTGTTTGTTTGCCTAAAGATTTGCTGCACAGTTGATTTCTGCAGTTTCTGCAGCCCTAAGTGCTTTACCTAGTTCTGGTAAAACAAAGAGGAAATCTAAGAACATTTCTATGGGTTCTGATTCCGGCAAGACTGATTTGGTTAGTCTTTCTCAGTTATCTAGCGAGGATAATTCCTCTGCAGCTTCTGAGGGTGAGATCTCTGATTCAGAATCTGCCATCCCTAGTACAAAAGATTCTCTGAGAAGGTTAATTTTAAATTTAAACTGGAGCATCTCCGGTTACTTTTGAAGGAGATTTTAGCTACTTTGGATAACTCTGAAACTGTTGCAGAGGCCCCTAAAAGGCAAATAAACTGAATAGAATTATTTGATGTCAAACCTAAATCTGTGGAGGTTTTTCCTGTTCCAGATCGCATGTCTGACATTATATCTCAGGAATAGGAGAAGCCGGTTGTTGTTTTATCTCATCTCCTGTGTTTAAAAAGATGTTTCCTGTGGCTGATTCAGTGCGAGATCTGTGGTGCACTGTTCCTAGAGTAGAGTGCACTATATCTACCTTAGCCAAGAGAACTACTATTCCTCTTGAGGATAGTTCCTCTTTTAGAGACCCTATGGATAGGAAACTGAAAAATGCTTCTTCATCAGGGTTTGCAGTGGCAACCAGTTGCTAGTATTGCGACAGTTGCTGGTGCAGCCTCTTATTGGTGTGACTCTTTGTCTGATCTAGTTTTTAGAAGAAACTACTATAGAGGAGATCCAGGATAGGATCAAGGCTCTAAAGCTGGCTAATACTTTTATCTCTGATGCCAGTATTTAAGTTGTTAGGCTGGGAGCCAGGATTTCTAGTTTTGCGATACTTGCCCGCAGAGCCCTTTGATTAAAGTTTTGCTCTGCGGATGTGACTTCTAAATCCAAGCTTCTGTCTCCACCTTTTAAGCATAAAACTTAATTTGGTCCTGGTCTGGCAGAGATCATTTCTACAATTGCTGGTAGAAAGGGAGTTTTTTTTACCAAAGGATAAGAAGAATAGACCCAAGGGTCGTCAGACTACTAATTTTTGTTCCTTTCATAACTTCAAGGGACAGTGATCTTCCTAGTCTTCTATATCTGACCAGCCCTGGATCTAGGGTAAGCAATCCATAAAGCCTTCCACTGAGGCTAAGTCAGCATGAAGGGGCTGCCCCCAATCCAGTTTTGGATCAGGTAGGGGACAGGTTTTCCTTTTTTCAACAGGCTTGGATTCGTGACGTTGCAGACCCCTGGGCAGTGGCTGAAACTGCATTTTGTAGTTCCCAAAGAGGAGGGAACTTTTTGACCCATTATAGACTTAAAGGGACACTGAACCCAAATTTTTTCTTTCGTGATTCAGATAGAGCATGCAATTTTAAGCAACTTTCTAATTTACTCCTGTTACCAATTTTTCTTCATCTCTTGCTTTCTTTATTTGAAAAAGAAGGCATCTAAGCTATTTTTGGTTCAGACACTGGACAGCACCTGTTAATTGGTGAGTACATTTATCCACCAATCAGCAAAAATGGGCCGGCATCTAAACTTACATTCTTGCTTTTCAAATAAGGATACCAAGAGAATGCAGAAAATTTGATAATAGGATTAAATTAGAAAGTTGCTTAAAATTGCATCCTGTCCTTCAAAATGTATACTATTCATTCTATTTTCTATTCTCCCTCTGGTTCAGGAGGGTCAGTTTATGACCACTATAGACCTAAAGGATGCATATCTTCATGTGCCTATCCACAGGGAACATTTCAAGTTACTGAGGTTCGCTTTTTTGGATAGATATTTTTAGTCCTGCCTTTCGGCCTCGCCGCTGCTCCTTGAATCTTTACGAAGGTTCTAGTTTTTTCTGTGAAGGTTATTGAGTCTATGTTTCAGGCTCGTAAGCCTGTTTCTCACAATATTTATTATAAGGTATGGTGTAGATACCTTCATTGATGCGGATCTAGGGGTTTTTTTTGGAGTCAGGTGAGAATCCCCATATTCTGTCCTTTCTTCAGGAGGGCCTGGAGAAGGGTTTATCAGTCAGTACCCTAAAGGGTCAGATTCCTGCTCTGTTGATTATTCTGCAGAAGGGTCTGGCAATTTTGCCAGATGTTCAATCTTTTGTCCAGGCTTTGGTTAGAATCAGGCCTGATTTTAGGTCTATTGCTCCTCCTTAGAGTCTTAATCTGGTTCTTAAAGTTCTGCAACAGGCTCCATTTGAGCCTATGCATTCTGTTGATATCAAGTTATTGTCCTGGAAGGTTTTGTTTCTGCTGGCAATTTCCTCTGCCCGTAGAGTTTCGGAGCTTTTAGCTTTACAGTGTGATTCTCCTTATCTTATTCTTCATGTGGATAAGGTTGTTCTCTGTTCTAAATTAGGATTTCTACCTAAGGTGGTCTCAGAACGCAATATCACCCAAGAAATTGTTGTTCCTTTATTTTGTCTTATTCCTTCCTCTAAGAAGGAGCAGTTATTGCACAGTCTGGATGTTGTGCATGTTTAAAGGTTCTATTTACAGGCTACAAAATTATTTCGTCAATCTTCTGCTCTTTTTTTTTTTTTAATTTTTAAGGTTTTTATTAAAGTATCAATAGCAAAATACAAACAGTTCAAAAGAAAATATACATAGTTGCAATACAGAAAAAAATAGATCAGCATCAAGAATCTTAGTTTAAGAGAACCAGAACCTCAGATATCTTCAATTGATGGTAATACAAGATTATATCAGGCTATCCAAAGTGACGCCGGTCGTCAACCCTACAATAAACTCGAGACTTTAAAAGCTATAGTCAGAATTGGGTTACGTCCAAGGTCTGATTCTATGGTCATGGATAGCATACCACTGGAATCATAGTCTAAAGGTTGAGTTATATATAGATCTAGTTGGAGTAGTGAGCATACACACCCAGGGCACCTAATGTATAAGTAAAGGGTCGATTCGCAGGTGATGACTATATCTAATCGAACCCGAGGATTCAATGAGCTTATTCAGATCGCCTCATCCGTCCATTTTACATATTGGGGGGAGTTGGGGAGGGGGGTGGGGGGGGGTGCTTGCATAGATGGTATTGGGAGGGTTGGGAAGGGGAGAAAAAAAAAGGGGGAAGAAAGAAAAGAAAGAAGAATTAGAAGAGAGCCGAGAACTAGTCCAGCAGGAACTACTGGCACTCATGCCAGTCCTGCCAGGTCAACCAATATGACTCTAGTGCATTGGTTTCTCCAGCCACATATATTTCCATTGATGCAAAGTGACCAATCACGTTGCATACCTCAGCCAGAGATGGAGGTTCTATTTGCTTCCAAGATCTAGCGATACACAACTTTGTAGCAGCTAATATATAGATTAACATTTTCTTAACTGGGGTGGAAACAGAGCTTGGAAAAACATGAAATAGTGCAATTTGTTGGGTAAGACAGAGATCAATATTTAGAGTTTGAATGAGAAGCTCAACGTCCTTCCAGAGTGGTTTGATCTTATCACAGGACCACCAAATGTGGGCATTGGATCCCAACTGTTGACAGTTTCTCCAGCAATACGGGTTGCATGTTTTATAGATCAGGGAAAGTCTCACTGGTGTCCTATGCCACTTCAGAAGTACTTTGACATAAGTTTCCATCACAGTCACACAGTGACGGGTCTTTTTCGTAAGCAAAATTGCCTTAGAAAAATCCTCCATTGAAATCCTCACCTCCAGATCCCTACACCACGCTTTCATTTGCCAAGGAGGACCTGTAATTTGGTCTTTGACAAGGGCCGCGTAGTGGAAAGATAAAGGTCTGGTCATTGCCGTACCTTTTATCCACCTCTCCTCCCATTTGGTGTTTTCCCTCCACGCTGACTTAGGGAAGCCTCTAGATCTAATGAGGCTCATGACCCTCATACACTCGAATCTGGACCATCTAGAACCACTTTCTGTGGTTACACAAACTTTTGAGGCTATTGACAGCTCTCCTGAAGAGTAGAAATCTGAAATTGATTGCTTTTCCTCGCTCGTCCAGAAGTCTAAGTGAATATTTTTGAAATTCCAAAGTAATCCAGCGATACTGGGAATGGGAGATGGGTGTGGGGAAATTGTTGTGCAATGGCGCAAGTCATGCCATATTAAATAGGTTTGGCGGACCATGGGGTTAGTTATCGCTTTGTCAAGTTCATATGCTTGGGAACCCATATCATGTCCCTGAGGGTAAGTCCTAAAGGTAGGGCCTGTTCCTCAAGTCTATGCCAACCTGCCTTCTCATCGAGCATACCCCAGGCTGAAATGTTAAACAGTCTTGCCACTTCATAGTAAAGGTAAATGTTGGGGAACGCAATACCTCCACTAGAAAATGGTCTTTGTAAAATTTTGTACGCCACTCTAGGTATTTTGTTCTTCCAAACATAGTGTAAAAACAGTCTGTGAATTTGTTGCAAATATCCATGAGGGATGTTGATTGGAAGACATCTAAACAAATACAGGGCTTTCGGCAGGAGCGACATTTTAACTGTCGCCACCCTACCGAGCCACGAAACCTTCTGAAAGTCCCACTTCAATGTCAGGGTCTTCAATTCTCCAAGGAGTTTATCAAAATTCATGTTTACCACTGAGTCCAGATCAGCACTCAGAATAATCCCTAAGTGTGTCATGTGAGAGTCAGACCATTGAAAGTCGAAAGTTCTTCGCAGAGCGAGCAGTCTCTTGGGCGGAAAGTTGAGGGCATATGCCTCTGATTTCAGCTTATTAGATTTATAGTAACTAAGCTTCATAAATAAGTCAATTAAATAAAAAACAGCTGGAATAGAGGTCTCAGGATTGGTCAATATCAGTGTGACATCATCCGCAAATAGCAGGATCTTCTCTTCGTGAAGGGGATATCTGACCCCCGTTATCTGTGTGGAATTTCTGACCGCTTGTGCGAATGGTTCCATAACCAAGGAAAAGAGAAGGGGAAACAGGGGACACCCCTGTCTCGTACCGTTTGAAATTTTAAGCTCAGTAGAGCAGAACCCAGGACTTCTCACCCTGGCATGCGGTGCCGAGTAGAGTGTTTGAATGGCTCTAATAATCTGTTGGGGGAATCCAAAAATCTTGAGCACCTCCCACAAGAACTCCCACCTGACCCTGTTGAAGGCCTTTTCAGCATCCAACGACAGGGCCACCATTGGAGCACCATTCCTCCTAGCATCAGACAAGATTGAAAGCAGTCTCCTCGTATTGTCAGGACCTTGACGTCCTTTGGTGAACCCAACCTGGTCTATGTGTATAAGAGAAGGGAGAAGGGGGACCATTCTGTCCACCAGGAGTTTAGAATAAAGTTTAGTGTCCACATTTATCAGCGAGATCGGACGATAGCTACTGCATAATGTGGGGTCCTTGGTTGGCTTGAAAATAGTAATTATAGAAGCCTCCAGAAATTCACGTAGTAATTTACCCTCTGCTTTAATTTCATTAAAAAGAGAGTGGAGAGCCGGCATAAGTTGGTTTGATAACTTTTTGTAGAAGCATCCGGGGAAGCCGTCTGGTCCCGGCGCTTTATTATTTTTAAGATTTTTAAGGGATAACATGATCTCTCTGGCCTGAAAGGGCTGTGTAGGTAGGTGTAGTTTTTGGAGGTACTGGGATATCTCTTCGACAGAGGCCTCCTCAAATGACCCATCAGCTTTAATGTTATATAAATTCTCTTAGAACTCCGCAAATGCAGATCCAATATCTGCCGGAGCATATACTTTCCGGCCTTTGTGCAGAATAAATGGAATTCTAGCTGCAGCCATACTGCATTTGAGCTTATTAGCTAATAAAGAGTCAGCTTTGTTGCTCTTGTGATAGTATATTTGTTTAAAAGTAACGCTTTCTGGATCCTACTGAGTTCCAAGTTCTTTACCAAACCTCTCAAGCACGCAACTTCAGCAGAATTTTGCTGGGATGGATTTGCTCTGTTCTGACACTCCGCTGATCTTGGCTCAACACAATAATTTGCCTAGAGGAGCTTTGGGGAGCTTACGTATTTTGGCAAGCTTGTAGATGCATATCCACCTTAGAAAAGCTTTCAAAGCCGCCCATCTCACCTGGTGAGAGGTCTGTCCCTCCTTATTTATTGCGAGGAATTGTTGTATCTCTTCCTGGGGGTGTTGGATGAACAGAACATCCTTCAGAAGAAATTTAGGGAATTTCCAAGACCTTGAAGCCGTATGGGTTTCTCCACTTTTAATCTTAAAAGTAACTGCGTCATGATCCGACCAAACACAATAGTGGATTCTCGCTTCCTTTACTAGATTCATCGTCCATGAGTCAACAAAGAAGTAATCAAGGCGAGAATAAGATCTATGGGAAGCTGAGAAATAAGTGTAGTCTCTCGAATCTGGGTGAAATGCCCTCCAAACGTCATACAGGGAATTATGGAATATTACATTTCGAAATTTAGGGGCCACCGAAAGAGAATAGGATTCTAAGGTTTTAAATGCTGGTATTTTCTTATCTATGTACGGATCCCAGACAAGGTTAAGATCTCCCCCAACTATAAGGGTCCCCTGCTTCAGTCTATCAACTGAAGTTAAAAGTTTTTTTTAGGAATGGTACTTGTCTCTGGTTTGGAGCATATACATTGACTAGCATAAACAATTGATTGTTCAACTTGCAGATCAGAATGAGAAACCATCCCTCTTTGTCGCTTATCTGGTGGGTCAATTGGAAGGAGGTATGTCTCCCCATTAGGATAGAGACCCCTTTAGACTTATCTTTATACGTCGAGTGGAAAATATCTGAGTACTGAGGGAATTTAATAGATAGAACCTGTGAGGAGGCCCAGTGAGTCTCCTGAAGGAAGACCACATCACCACCTTGAGACTTAAGAAATTTTTTCAGTAGGCTCCGCTTGTTGGGGGTGTTCAAACCTTTAACATTAAGGGGAACTAACACGAGGATAATAGGGCAGGAAAAAATATAGGGCTATGGGTGGAGGACTACTAGGCAAGCTCAAAGAAAAATCCAAAAGCTTTGGTGTTTACTGTGAAAACGTATGTTTCATGGGGGGTGAAACTCGTGAGTAACTACGAAATGGCTACCAGTAAAACCGGCAGCTGGGAAGAATATAATAAACAAGCATTAGTAATCAAGTCTGAATTATAGAAAAAAAAGGGAGGGTAGACACTGGGGGTCATCATTACTATGTAACTGTTAAACAATTAACCTGAAGTTGTCATGTCACTGGGGCACAGTTTAGAAGGTGACAGGGGACCTGGAGGTCTAATGTCATACTTGACAAAGGCAGAGACAGATAATCATTGTTTCTAGGGGATTAGATATAACTACAAACTAGAGTAGGTATTAAAGGGAAAAAGGACAAGCCAAAAGAAAAGAAACAATGTTTTATCTCCTAATGCAGCTCAATTATCGTAATCATATAATAAATCTTGGGGGTCTAAAATAATCATATTATATATTACATTAGAGAGTGTACTCTGCAAAGTCAAGGGCTTAATGGGTGGCTGATGAGAGGCTAATGGCGAAACATGTCGGGGAGACTCAGTGTTGATATCTGTAATCCCTATTACCATCAATCATCACATTTAACTCGTTGAGATACAATATATCTACTTGTAGGGTAGCATAACACAGCATTTCGTAATATCATTCTCCCAAATGCAGATAAAATATAAACTTGCGGATTGGAAATGTAAATGAAATAGAAGCTTACAGATTGATATGGTTCTGTTGATCTGTCTCCCCTGCAGGCAAAGCCCACGGCCCACAAAAATTGTTGTCAGGGTTGGAGGAGACCACCCTAGTAGTGGCCCAGGGCTCCACCTACTGGCCAAACAGAGCATAACAATAGATCTAGTCTGCAAATAAATACAGTTGCTCATAAAAAATATCACCCAGGGATACATTAAAAAAAAAAAAAAAATATATATATATATATATATATATATATAATCTTGTCTATGTGTTGAATAACCATCCCATTCTAATCAGGATAGATTGGAACAATACAAACAGAATCAAGCTTAACATCTGGAGAAAAAAAAAACACAGAATAATATATAACCTAGTTTTGTTATAATGTCCCAGTCATTCACCTATCTTTCACTCTGGGCTACCCCACCGCCTAATCCCCAACGCCAATCTACTGAGTCACAACTGTGACCAGAATCACTATCTCATGGTATTTGGCATCACAGAGAGGCAATCAGGTAGAACAGCTAGTAGAAACCCGTTTTCACCTGGTCCGTGAACAAGTTAGACATAGAAAATTCTGTGGATCAACAATAATTAGGTATAAAAAAAAATTACATGTTCTTTAATGTACATATTAAACTTCTTGGAACAGTACTAATGGGGCAACTTGCTTAGCACAAAGGAAAATATTATAATGGCACATGACTTGAACATCAAAACGTATGTTAATCCTTCACCAATCTTCCAAGCATATATGACAATATTACTGTAATACATATCCTAGTTATGGTAGAACATGGCTAACAGTAACTTGACCTCCAGACTGAGTACCCCCAAACCCTACGCCTTAAAGCTAAGTCCCCCTGTCTCAACTGCGACCCATGACACTATCACTTGCTATTTGGCAACATAGAAAACTGGTCAGGAATATGAACTAGTGATAGATTACTTCTCATTCGGCTCATATATATATATATTAGACTTTATGAATGCTATGAAACATTACTAGCAAGAATTAGGAGAAGTCCAACTTTTTCAAATGTCTCTCTTGGTAAGCAAAACAAATATAGATAATCAGTTGCAAAAGAGCACATAAACATTGTTAATTAACAGTAAATAGAAGAAAACAAAAAAAGGAAAAAGTACAGAACGCCCCCGTCTCCTCTCTCCTCAAACATTAATACTTATCGCCTTGGGCACTCAGGTCAGTCAGAGTCTAGAGCATCAACACCTTCTGTTGGCAAGTCCTTTGTGCTCATGGGGTCTGGCTGTGTCAGCTCATCTCAATTAGGGGACGTGAGCTTGGAAAAAGATTGTCTCTGTGGCAGAGGACGCCATTCTGTAACAGAGGGGCTTAGAAGGATTACTGCGTTTGGAGGCTGGACTGACTCCTCTGGAGGTGGATGAGTACGGCTGGTGTGTGGGTCCTCTCTGGTAGAAGTAGACTGCATTGGGTCCCAGTTCTTAAGGTACTGGAAAACTCTGTCTGGCGTTGTGCCAGAAAATAGATGTCCTTCCTTTTGAATAAGTAATTTCGTGGGTTTCCCTACCGATATTTGATGCCCTGTTGTCTCAACTTCTTAGTAGCCTCTCTGAAAATGGCCCTCTTCTGGATTGTATATTGTGAGAGATCGGGAAATACCTGTATGCCCTGAAAATGTTCAGGGAGGGTTGGATTGGAAAACATTGCTCTGGCAATCTGCTCCTTGTATGTAAAGAAATGGAAGCGGGCAATAACATCACAAGGTTTTTCAGCTGACACATTTCTACCTCTCGGTAGTCTGTGTACACGGTCCAATAAACTTTCATTAGGTAGAAGTGGGGTCTTTAGAAAGGAGCAGAATTCACTGAGAAAGGATTCTAAGTCCGCCGTTAAGACTGTCTCAGGTATTCCTCTAAACCGCAAGTTGTTGCTGCGGGAGCGGTCCTCCATATCCGCCATCTTGGCTTCCATTGTATCCAGCATGTCTACCATTATTTGAGAGTGGTTAGATAGGTTAACTTATTCCACTATGAGGTCCTCTTGTTTCTGTTCAAGAGTATCAACTCTCTCTCCTATAGCCCCGATATCTTTCTTAAGATCAGCAATCAAACTTTTGAAAGTTTTGGTTAATGAGTCTTGCAAATTATTGATTCTCTGGGTGAGAGTGTCCACAATCTCCGAAGCCATGGTAGGTGGAAGGTCAGAAGTGCTTTGTGAATCTAGGTCTGGTGAGTCACTATCAGAGCAAGGGCCAACCTTATTGTTTTCAGCAGCAGGTGGTCTCTCTAGTAGAGATTTGGGCTTAAAGTTGTCTGCTAGCGACTTCTTATAAGCAGCTTGATTTGTAGTTTTCCTCCTAGACCCCTGCGGCATATTAGGAAGAATAAAAAGAACAGCAGTTTACTGCACCACAGATTCTACTAGAATAAATTGTAAGCTGACGTCCTGATGAGAGCACTGTGCTGGTCAAGGCGACATATTTTTGAGGTTAAGTATAACTTATAACTATCTCATAACTGTTGGGGCCAGAAGGCTCCCTGGAAGTTCCCCAGCTGCTGGCCTGTCAGGGATTTACCCTCTCATTTTGTTGTAGTAGCCATCTTTAAGAAAGGATGTCATGTTAAGCAGTTATTATGGGGTTCTCCCCTGTAGAATCCTTACTGTACACTTTATTAGTTTTGCTCTCTCTGGATACTGTTATGAAGCTTCACCAGTAAAAGGAATTAGGGAATACCTCATACAATGTGGTTTACATAGAAGTTTCAACTGGTGGGGCTATATATACGGTAAATACCAATCCAGTTCCTGTCTCAGAGCTCGCTGTATTAGTTATTATGAGGCTCTCTACTGTAGGATCTTTACTGTGCCCTTCATTAATTCCGTTCCCTAGGGATCTTGTTAGGAAGCTTCTACTAGTAAAATAAGTCAACAAGTTTCAAGTAGATTATAGTATATATTAGAGTTCCAGCTAATGTTTTTGAAAATACGGTAAATACCAATCCAATTATTGTCCTAGTGCCCACTGTACTCACCACCAGCTTATCACAATGTCCCTGAAGGCCTGGATACTGTTAGAGAGTCTAAATGGAGCGACTCAGGGTTTGCCCACTCTTGCTGCAGTTATTTGTGAAGGTGAGGGGTCTTAGGGGTGTCACTCCATGAAATAAGGGGTAAATAGGCCTATTTAACTTTATTGGAGGCCTTCTGGAAGTCTCTTTATTTTTGGCCCCAAAATATCGTTAGGACTGATCAAATTTAAATGTTGTTGCTCAGTTTTCTAAGATAGGGCTTGGTAGTGTAGTTTGTTTGAGATATCACTCCTTGTATTCAATGATGCCCCTGCCTTACAATCTTTTTATTCCGGATCCCTCTCACCTCTACTCCCGTGGCTTAGGCCCTGAAGCGGGTTAGACATTAAAGTCCAGCTGTCCGGTGTTGCGAGGGGCCGTCAGCCGTATCCTGTGAGGAATGAGTTCACTTCTCAAGGGTGAGCGATCCCTCTCTACGCTGCAAGCAGTGGGCGATCTTACGGCTAGGCCCCAGACCTCTCAGCAACTCCAGCAGCACAGGGAGGAATGGCGCTCAGCAAGATGGTGGAGCTTCGCGCCAAAATCTTCTATCTGGGTCGCAGCACTGAGGGACCCCAGCAAAGTCCGCCGGAGCTTGGGATCAGTAAGTCCTGTCGTTCTTTAAGAGGGAGGCCAGCATAGCCCTGCAGATAGCTCTCTGGTGAGGAAGTTCAGGATGCGCTGGGTGATGGCGGTATATGGTGTTACCACGGAGCCTCCAGTAACGGTAGCGGTAGGTTGTGCTGTCTCCGAACAGCTCAGTTAGTAGCAGTCTTTTGCTCCGGAGCAGATGTAGGGTGTCTCCAAGACACCGGGTACAAAGAAGGATGAGAGTTGGCCCTAGAGCTGTAGGGTGAGACAAAAACAGCTCAAAATCTCCAAATATCAAGCTCAATATGGTATATTCGCTCTCAGGACAGGGTAGCAAGTATTTTTAAGTCCAAAAAGTAAAAGTATATTAAGTTATATAAACTTTTAAAAGCTTCACTGTCAGGAGCTCTCTTTCTGCACAGCTACTCACGTTAGCGGTTAACTCCGCCCCCCCCAATCTTCTGCTCTTTTTGTTGTCTTTTCAGGTAAACGAAGGGGTCAGAAGGCCGCTTTTTCTACTCTCTTCTTCTGGTTGAGAAGTGTTATTTGATTGACTTATGAGACAGATGGACAGCAGCCTCCAGAGAAAATGATGGCTCACTCCACTAGGGCTGTCGCTTCCACTTGGGCCTTTAACAATTATGCTTCTGTGGAACAAATTGCAATGCGCCACTTGGCCATCATTGCATACTTTTTCCAAATTTTCCTAGTTTGATGTTTTTGCCTCAGCTGAGGCTTCTTTTGGGAGGAAAGTTTTTCAACTGTGGTGCCTTCTGTTTAGGTTAGCCTGTCTTGTGTATCCCTCCCTTCCGTTCTGTGGACTCTTTGGTATTGGTTCCCACTAGTAATTGAATGGATTTATGGACTTTCCATGCCATTGGAAAGAAAGCATAATTTATACTTACCTGATAAATTATTTTCTTTTCTTGCATGGAGAGTCCACGACCTGTCCTTATTTTTAAGATGTTTTTTTGTAATTTTTCTTAACCTCAGGCACCTCTATACCCTTTGTGTCTTCTTCTCTTTCCATAATTCCTCGGCTGAATGACTGGTGATTGTGGGTAATAGGAGGATACTTAAGGCTTTGCTGGGTTGTTCTTTGCCTCCACCTGGTGGCCTGTAGTTGAATTCCCACTAGTAATTGAATGGATTTGTGTACTCTCCATGCCAGGAAAGAAAATCATTTATCAGATAAGTATAAATTATGTGTTTTTTTAACTTTTGCTACTGTGCATTTGTGACATTTACTAAAATGATCTTTATGGATTTGCATTCACAATGGCTACAAGATACTATAGAAATGACTCTTCAGACACAAGGCAAAACATGCAGAAGCAGCATATAATATACATTTTTTCAGAGGACAATTTCCTGGAAGATAAAAACTGGACTATCGTTTTGGAACTTATTAGAATAATGTCTTGTGTTTTCTGCTTTTACTTTGGCTGTTAAAAGCTTGAGTATAATCAAAATGTTCCATTAAGGGCCAGATTATAAGTGGAGTGCTATTTTTGGCTCCTGCGTTAACTTCACTATACAGAGGCTTTTTGCGTTCACAAGGTTGCGTTTGTATTACAAGTTAAAAGTAAAAAGTTAGTGCATGAGTGAAAACCAGATGCTCGCAAAAAAGTAGAAATTTGAATATCGAGACCACATTAGTGTATTCCCTCATACACTTCAATGGAGTGCGAAAACTGCAAAAACTAACACGCATACTTGCACGCAAACCCAATCGCTATTATTCAAGTGCGCTAAACCCACCATAAATTATGAATATTTCACATTCCAATGTTCTTCACATAGAAGAATATGTTATATTTATTCTTAAATAAATATTGCTAAATATATATCTGATGATTTTTTACTTTTTTTTATATATCTTTACCTATATAACTATATGATTATATATATGTATAGATGTATTATTTATTTATTTATTTATAAAATATTTTACCAGGAAGGATACATTGAGACTTCTCTCGTTTTCAAGTATGTCCTGGGTCCACAAAACATTGCATTGATACAATAGGGTACAATAAAATTCAAAAACAATAATAATACACAATATATACAAAATTTAACATGGAACAGCATTTGCTGTACAATCTTTTTCTTTACTCTAGGGCTGAGGCAAGATTTGTTTCTGTACAGGGCACCTAGTTTTGCATAAAGTTTAGAGGCAAGTTTTTCTATGTGGAGGCCAAAAGATAGATTGGGGTCTAACAACATACCTAAGTATTTAAAAGAGTGGGCTGCGGTCAGTGTGCAATTGGATTTTGTTTTGATGCGTAGATGGGAATTTTGTAATTTGTGTAATTTAGGACCCGTTCCAAAGATCATTTTGTCAGTGTTTAGGAAGAGTTTGTTTTTTGAGATCCACTTTTCTACCTCTGTGAACTGGTCTTGCTTCAAGCTGCAGCAGATCGGAATTGTTTGCATAAATTACCGTGTCATCTACGTACATGTGTACAGTTGAGGATTTGCAGACATTAGGCAGATCACAGATATATAAATATATAGGAATATCTATTTAAAAATACAAAGAACTTATTTGCTTATGTAAAGAACATTGAAATGTGAAATATTTACAGTACATACACAGTTAAATACTTTATTAAATATAAATATTGCTTAAATATAATTTTTCATGTTTTCAGTTACTTGACTACAAAGGGCTCCCATGTCTATATGTATTGTGTTTATATGTGTATACGTGTCTGTAAATACATATGTACAAATATAAATAGATAAATACATACGGTATGTACACACATATAAATATATATACATATTTAGACATGTACTGTATATGTTTGTATCTCTATGTTAAAGACCTTTGCAGGATTTTTTTCTAACACATGAGACCTCATATCTTTGAGCCCTTATTACCTTTTAATGCAATTTTATTTAAATAATTTTATCAGACAGTGTTAATATGAGTGTAACAGTACTGTTAAATTTATTTTTTAAGTGTTTTGTGCAACTTTTTTGTCTTGTGTAACAGTTAACCAAAGCTCTGAAATTGCACGTTAAATTCAATTGCGTTTATTTTAAATTTCACAATACGCACCTCCTTCCGTTGCACACAAAAAATTAGAAATACCCCATTTCACTTTGGTGATACACTTAGCACTCCACTCGTAATCTAGCCCTAAATTGGAGCAGCATGTATTGAATTAAAAAATTACACAATAGATGGGAAACATTTGCAAGTACACTTAGGGGCCGATTTATCATAGGTCTGTCCGACATGATCCGTTCAGCACTGTCTGCATTTATCATTGCACAAGCAGTTCTTGTGAACTGCTTATGCAATGCCACCCCCTGCAGATTTGAGGCCAGAATCGGGTTGATTTGCCGCTCAGAGCAGGTGGACCAGTTAAGGAGCAGCGGTCTTAAGACCACTGCTTCTTAACTGCTGTTTCCAGCGAGCCTAAAGGCTTGCGCGGAAACAGGGGCATTAGGGGCCATTCGGCCCTTGATAATTCGGCCCCTTAATCTCATATTGGCCAGATATAACAGACATAACAATGTGATCTAATCCACAGTACTGTGTTATATACAGTATGTTACTAATCGCCATCTGAATAATTTTAGGCTTTCTGAATTTCATAATTTATAATTAAATCAGAGGTCACAATGGTCTGAAATATCATTAGTTGCAAATTATATTTTCTATTGTATTCTCAACATGATTAAAGAAAAATGAATTTGTTTGAATTACCTTACATAGGGAATGTCAACCATGCACTTGTAATATGACAGACACAGATTATAAAAGAACTAGGGGCGCGATCCGATATATATGGCGTAGTTTTTGGCGTAAGCGAGGGAACCCGTGCCGCCCGTAATTTCACCTAGCACATAGGGGTATTACATATACCCTGCCGGCAGTTCCTAAAGTGCCGTAAGTCGGATAAACTAGCGATGTCCAGAAATGAGCGTAACTACAAATTTCTGGAGTCGCCAGTGATTCCACTTTAGAAACTGCCGGCGCCTAAGAAAACTAACTAAAATTTTAAATCTCCCGTAACTGTCTAACACGCCTCCCAAAAATAAGCCCGACACGTATACCCCTATATCCGCAATCCCCCCTCTCACTCCTAAAAATAAATGTATTAACCCCTAAACCTCCATAGCCCACACCGCAAGTAATAACTAAATTATTAACCCCTAAACCGCCATAGCCCACACCGCAATAAACCTATTCTAGTATTAACCCCTAAACCGCCATAGCCCACATAGCCTATTAAATCTATTAACCCCTAATCTGCCGCCACCGCCACTATAATAAAGTTATTAACCCCTAAACCTAAGTCTAAACCTAACACACCCCTAACTTAATTAGTATTTAAATAAATCTAAATAATATTACTATTATTAACTAAAGTATTCCTATTTAAAACTAAATACTTACCTATAAAATAAACCCTAAGATAGCTACAATATAATTAATAAATACATTGTAGCTATTTTAGGATTTATTTTTATTTTACAGGCAACTTTGTATTTATTTTAACTAGGTACAATAGCTATTAAATAGTTAATAACTATTTAATAGCTACCTAGTTAAAATAATTACAAAATTACCTGTAAAATAAATCCTAACCTAAGTTACAAATACACCTAACACTACACTATCATTAAATAAATGAAATTAATTAACTACAATTAGCTAAAATTAAATACAATTAACTAAAATAAATTAAAGTACAAAAAAACCCACTAAATTACAGAAAATAAAAAAAATTACAAGAAGTTTAAACTAATTACACCTAATCTAAGCCCCCTAATAAAATAAAAAAGCCCCCCAAAATAATAAAAGGCCCTACCCTATATTAAATTACAAATAGCCCTTAAAAGGGCCTTTTGCTGGGCATTGCCCCAAAGTAATCAGCTCTTTTACCTGTAAAAAAAAAAAAATACAATACCACCCCAACATTACAACCCACCACCCACACACCCCTACTCTAAAACCCACCCAATCCTCCCTTAAAAAAACCTAACACTACCCCATTGAAGATCACCCTAACTTGAGCCGTCTTCACCCAGCTGGGCACAAGTGGTCATCCGATCCGGGCAGAAGTCTTCATCCGATGGGGCAGAAGAGGACATCCAGACCGGCAGAAGTCTTCATCCTATCCAGGCAGAAGAGGACATCCGGACCGGCAGAAGGCTTCACCCAAGCGGCATCTTCTATATTCTTCCATCCGACGAGGAGCAACTCCATCTTGAAGACATCCAGGGCGGAGCATCCATCCAGCACGATGGACTAGCGACAAATGACGGTTCCTTTAAATGACGTGATCCAAGATGGCGACCCTCAAATTCCGATTGGCTGATAGGATTCTATCAGCCAATCGGAATTAAGGTAGAAAAAATCCGATTGGTTGATTTAATCAGCCAATCGGATTCAAGTTCAATCCGATTGGCTGATTGGATCAGCCAATAGAATGCGATGTCAATTCTATTGTCTGATCCAATCAGCCAATCGGATTGAACTTCAATCCGATTGGCTGATTAAATCAACCAATCGGATTTTTCCTACCTTAATTTCCGATTGGCTAATAGAATACTTTCAGCCAATCAGAAATCAAGGGACGCCATCTTGGATGATGTCTTTAAAGGAACCGTCATTCGCCGCTAGTCCGACGTGCTGGAAGGATGCTCCACACCGGATGTCTTCAAGATGGAGTCGCTCCTCGTCGGATGGAAGAAGATAGAGGATGCCGCTTGGATGTAGCCTTCTGCCGGTCCGGATGTCCTCTTCTGCCCGGATAGGATGAAGACTTCTGCCCGGATCGGATGACCACTTGTGCCCGGCTGGGTGAAGACGGCTCAAGGTAGGGTGATCTTCAATGGGGTAGTGTTAGGTTTTTTTAAGGGGGGATTGGGTGGGTTTTAGAGTAGGGGTGTGTGGGTGGTGGGTTGAAATGTTGGGTGGGTATTGTAAAAATTTTTTTTACAGGTAAAAGAGCTAATTACTTTGGGGCAATGCCCAGCAAAAGGACCTTTTAGTATAGGGTAGAGCATTTTATTATTTTGGGGGGCTTTTTTATTTTATTAGGGGGCTTAGATTAGGTGTAATTAGTTTAAACTTCTTGTTTTTTTTATTTTCATTAATTTAGTGGGGTTTTTTTTGTACTTTAGTTTATTTTAGTTAATTGTATTTAATTTTAGCTAATTGTAGTTAATTAATTTAATTTATTTATTGATAGTGTAGTGTTAGGTGTATTTTTTAGGTTAGGATTTATTTTGCAGGTAATTTTGTAATTATTTTAACTAGGTAGCTATTAAATAGTTATTAACTATTTAATAGCTATTGTACCTAGTTAAAATAAATACAAAATTGCCTGTAAAATAAAAATAAATCCTAAAATAGCTACAATGTAATTATTAATTATATTGTAGCTATCTTACGCCTAGATTTAGAGTTCTGCGGCGAAAGGGGTGCGTTAGCTACGCATGCTTTTTTCTGGCCGCACCTTTTAAATACCGCTGGTATTGAGAGTTCACAGAATGGCTGCGTTAGGCTCCAAAAAAGGAGTGTATAGCATATTTAACGCAACTTCAACTCTCGATACCAGCGGTGCTTACGGACGCGGCCAGCTTCAAAAACGTGCTCGTGCATGATTCTCCCATAGTAAACAATGGGGCTGTTTGAGCTGAAAAAAAACCTAACACCTGCAAAAAAGCCGCGTTCAGCTCCTAACGCAGCCCCATTGTTTGCTATGGGGAAACACTTCCTATGTCTGCACCTAACACTCTAACATGTACCCTGAGTCTAAACACCCCTAACCTTACACTTATTAACCCCTATTCTGCCGCCCCCGCTATCGCTGACCCCTGCATATTATTATTAACCCCTAATCTGCCGCTCCGTAAACCGCCGCTACTTACATTATCCCTATGTACCCCTAATCTGCTGTCCCTAACTCCGCCGACCCCTATATTATATTTATTAACCCCTAATCTGCCCCCCACAACGTCTCCTCTACCTGCCTACACTTATTAACCCCTAATCTGCCGAGCTGACCGCACCGCTATTATAATAAAGTTATTAACCCCTAATCCGCCTCACTAACCCTATAATAAATAGTATTAACCCCTAATCTGCCCTCCCTAACATCGCGGACACCTAACTTCAAACATTAACCCCTAATCTGCCGACTGGAGCTCACCGCTATTCTAATAAATGTATTAACACCTAAAGCTAAGTCTAACCCTAACACTAACACCCCCCTAAGTTAAATATAATTTAAATCTAACGAAATAAATTAACTCTTATTAAATAAATTATTCCTATTTAAAGCTAAATACTTACCTGTAAAATAAATCCTAATATAGCTACAATATAAATTATAATTATATTATAGCTATTTTAGGATTTATATTTATTTTACAGGTAACTTTGTATTTATTTTAACCAGGTACAATAGCTATTAAATAGTTAAGAACTATTTAATAGCTAAAATAGTTAAAATAATTACAAAATTACCTGTAAAATAAATCCTAACCTAAGTTACAATTAAACCTAACACTACACTATCAATAAATTAATGAAATAAAATACCTACAATTACCTACAATTAAACCTAACACTACACTATCAATACATTAATTAAATACAATATCTACAAATGAATACAATGAAATAAACTAACTAAAGTACAAAAAATAAAAAAGAACTAAGTTACAAAAAATAAAAAAATATTTACAAACATCAGAAAAATATTACAACAATTTTAAACTAATTACACCTACTCTAAGCCCCCTAATAAAATAACAAAGCCCCCCAAAATAAAAAAATGCCCTACCCTATTCTAAATTACAAAAGTTCAAATCTCTTTTACCTTACCAGCCCTGAACAGGGCCCTTTGCGGGGCATGCTCCAAATAATTCAGCTCTTTTGCCTGTAAAAAAAACACATACAATACCCCCTACAACATTACAATCCACCACCCACATACCCCTAATCTAACCCAAACCCCCCTTAAATAAACCTAACACTAAGCCCCTGAAGATCTTCCTACCTTATCTTCACCATACCAGGTTCACCGATCGATCCAGAAGAGCTCCTCCGATGTCTTGATCCAAGCCCAAGCGGGGGGCTGAAGATGTCCATGATCCGGCTGAAGTCTTCATCCAAGCAGGAGCTGAAGAGGTCCATGATCCGGCTGAAATCTTCTATCAACTGCATCTTCAATCTTCTTTTTTCAGGAGCCATCATCTTCCAGCCGACGCGGAACATCCTCTTCTCCCGACGCCTACTCGACGATTGACGGTTCCTTTAAATGACGTCATCCAAGATGGCGTCCGTCGAATTCCGATTGGCTGATAGGATTCTATCAGCCAATCGGAATTAAGGTAGGAAAATTCTGATTGGCTGATGGAATCAGCCAATCAGATTGAGCTTGCATTCTATTGGCTGATCGGAACAGCCAATAGAATGCGAGCTCAATCTGATTGGCTGATCGGATCAGCCAATTGGATTGAACTTCAATCTCATTGGCTGATTCCATCAGCCAATCAGAATGTTCCTACCTTAATTCCGATTGGCTGATAGAATCCTATCAGCCAATCGGAATTCGACGGACGCCATCTTGGATGACGTCATTTAAAGGAACCGTCATTCGGCGAGTAGGCGTCGGGAGAAGAGGATGTTCCGCGTCGGCTGGAAGATGATGGCTCCGGAAGAAAGAAGATTGAAGATGCCGTTGATAGAAGACTTCAGCCGGATCATGGACCTCTTCAGCTCCTGCTTGGATGAAGACTTCAGCCGGATCATGGACATCTTCAGCCCCCCGCTTGGGCTTGGATCAAGACATCGGAGGAGCTCTTCTGGATCGATCGGTGAACCTGGTATGGTGAAGATAAGGTAGAAGATCTTCAGGGGCTTAGTGTTAGGTTTATTTAAGGGGGGTTTGGGTTAGATTAGGGGTATGTGGGTGGGGGGTTGTAATGTTGGGGGGGGTATTGTATGTGTTTTTTTTACAGGCAAAAGAGCTGAATTCTTTGGGGCATGCCCCGCAAAGGGCCCTGTTCCGGGCTGGTAAGGTAAAAGAGCTTTGAACTTTTGTAATTTAGAATAGGGTAGGGCATTTTTTTTTATTTTGGGGGGCTTTGTTATTTTATTAGGGGGCTTAGAGTAGGTGTAATTAGTTTAAAATTGTTGTAATATTTTTCTAATGTTTGTAAATATTTTTTAATTTTTTGTAACTTAGTTCTTTTTTATTTTTTGTACTTTAGTTAGTTTATTTCATTGTATTTATTTGTAGGAATTGTATTTAATTAATTTATTGATAGTGTAGTGTTAGGTTTAATTGTAGATAATTGTAGGTATTGTATTTAATTAATTTATTGATAGTGTAGTGTTAGGTTTAATTGTAGGTAATTGTAGGTATTGTATTTAATTAATTTATTGATAGTGTAGTGTTAGGTTTAATTGTAGGTAATTGTAGGTATTTTTTTAAATTAATTTATTGATAGTGTAGTGTTAGGTTTAATTGTAACTTAGGTTAGGATTTATTTTACAGGTAATTTTGTAATTATTTTAACTTGGTAACTATTAAATAGTTATTAACTATTTAATAGCTATTGTACCTGGTTAAAATAATTACAAAGTTGCCTGTAAAATAAATATTAATCCTAAAATAGCTATAATATAATTATAATTTATATTGTAGCTATATTAGGGTTTATTTTACAGGTAAGTATTTAGCTTTAAATAGGAATAATTTATTTAATAAGAGTTAATTTATTTCGTTAGATTTAAATTATATTTAACTTAGGGGGGTGTTAGTGTTAGGGTTAGACGTAGCTTTAGGGGTTAATCCATTTATTACAGTAGCGGCGAGATTAGGTCGGCAGATTAGGGCTTAATAATTGAAGTTAGGTGTCGGCGATGTTAGGGAGGGCAGATTAGGTGTTAATACTATTTATTATAGGGTTATTGAGGCGGGAGTGAGGCGGATTAGGGGTTAATAACTTTATTATAGTAGCGGTGAGATCCGCTCGGCAGATTAGGGGTTAATAAGTGTAGGCAGGTGGAGGCGACGTTGAGGGGGGCAGATTAGGGGTTAATAAATATAATATAGGGGTCGGCGGTGTTAGGGTTAAAAAAATTTAATCGAGTGGCGGCGATGTGGGGGGACCACGGTTTAGGGGTACATAGGTAGTTTATGGGTGTTAGTGTACTTTAGAGCACAGTAGTTAAGAGCTTTATAAACTGGCGTTAGCCCAGAAAGCTCTTAACTACTGACTTTTTTCTGCGGCTGGATTTTTGTCGTTAGATTTCTAACCCTCACTTCAGCCATGACTCTAAATACCGGAGTTAGAAAGATCCCATTGAAAAGATAGGATACGCAATTGACGTAAGGGGATCTGCGGTATGGAAAAGTCACGGCTGAAAAGTGAGCGTTATACTCTTTAATGACTGACTCCAAATACCAGAGGGCGGTAAAAACCAGTGTTAGGAGCCTCTAACGCTGGTTTTGACGGCTACCGCCCAACTCTAAATCTAGGCCTTAGGGTTTATTTTATAGGTATTTAGTTTTAAATAGGAATACTTTAGTTAATAATAGTAATATTATTTAGATTTATTTAAATAATAATTAAGTTAGGGGGGGTGTTAGGGTTAGATGTAGGTTTAGGGGTTAATAACTTTATTATAATGGCGGCGACGTTGGCGGTGGAGGCAGCAGATTAGGGGTTAATAGATTTAATAGGCTATGTGGGCTATGGCGATTTAGGGGTTAATACTAGAATAGGTTTATTGCGGTGTGGGCTATGGCGGTTTAGGGGTTAATACTAGAATAGGTTTATTGCGGTGTGGGCTATGGCGGTTTAGGGGTTAATAATTTAGTTATTACTTGCGGTGTGGGCTATGGCGGTTTAGGGGTTAATAATAGAATAGGTTTATTGCGGTGTGGGCTATGGCGGTTTAGGGGTTAATACACTTAATTAGTTATTGCGGTGGGGGATTGCGGTTGACAGGTAGAAAGACATTATGCGCATGCGTTAGGTGTTAGGTTTTTTTTTGCAGGCATTTTAGGGAGTTACGGTTCTCCCATACTCAGTGCAAGGCCTGCTACGGCTGCATTTTATGGCGAGGTGAAAATGGAGTAAGATTTCTCCATTTTCGCCACGTAAGGCCTTGCGCTGGATATTGGATACCGACTTACGACGCGGTCCCATGTTAGCCTATGGGAGTAAAAATTGGGAGCGATTGGTGAAATAAACGTGCCGCATTTAGATGCGGCGCTGTATATAGGATACCAAAAACATGCAAAAACCGGCGTCGCCGGCTTTTGCCGGCGACGCTGCATATCGAATTGGGCCCTATAAATAAAAGGAATTTTGCCATCTTTTTTAGCAACTCAGGTACAACAATTTAGAATATACAGTTAATAGCATCTTATTTTTCTGTTCCCCTTACTACAAACTTCCACAAAACAGGAATAGTGTTAAAAGGTTCTTGTATCAAAACATTAACCAACTGGTTTATGGTTCAGACATGGGGGTCAATTTACTAATGTGCGAGCGGACATGATACGGTGTAGCGTATCATGTCCACTGCACATCGATAAATGCCGACAGCATATGCTCTCTGCATTTATCATTGCACCAGCAGTTCTTGTGAACTGCTGGTGCAATTCCGCTCCCTGCAGATTCGTGGCCAATCGTCCGCTAGCACGGGGGTGTCAATCAACCTGATAGTATCCGATCGGGTTGATTTCTGTCTGCCGCCTCAGAGCAGGTGGACAGGTTATGGAGCAGCAGAGCTTGATAAATTGACCCCATAGCATGCAATTTTCAAATACTTAAAGGGACATGGAACCATTTTTTTTTTTTCTGGTGCAGATAGAGCATGCAATTTTAAATAACTTTCAATTTATTTATGTTATCAAATTGGTGTTGTACTCTTTGTATCCTTTGTTGAAAAGTTTACCTATGTAGACTCAGGAGCTGCTAATTGGTGGCTGCACATATATGCCTCTTGTCATTGGCTTTCTGCTAACTCCCAATAATGTGTTGCTGCTACTTCAACAAATGATATCAAGAGAATTAAGTAAATTGAATATTTGTTTTAAATTGTATCATCTATATGATTCATGAAAGAAAAATTATATTCTGTTCGTTGATTTTCAAACTGATTTTGGCCAACAGTGGCCACCCCTAAAAAATCCTACTGGGACAAAGCATTAAAGGGACACTGAACCCAAATGTTTTCTTTCGTGATTCAGATAGAGCATGCAATTTTAACCCCTTAACGACATACGTCGTACTGGGTACGTCTTGCACAAACTGGTCTTTAAAGACCAGCGACGTACCCTGTACGACGTTGGCGTTGAAATCGCTTCCAGCCGCTTTCCAGTTATTGCAGTGATGCTTCGATATCGAGGCATCACTGCAATAACATTTTTCCCCATCCGATGCAGAGAGAGCCACTCTGTTGCCCTCTCTGCACCGGACATCGATGGCCGCAATCGTTGGTGGGTGGGAGCCGACGTGTGAGGCGGGTGGGCGGTCATCTATGGATTACAGAGTGCTGAGGTGGGCGGGATCGTGGGCGGGATCGCTGGGGGCGCGCATGGACGTGCGCGTGCACGGGGGAGGCAGGCGGGTGGGAACCATTACACTATGGAACCGAGTTTGTTTAAATTTAGAGGGAGAGAGGGGGAATAAAATTTAAATCCAAATAATCAAAGTGATCTGGGAGGGGGTGGGGGTTTAGTCTTGGGGGGGAAGCTACATTACAGAAAAGTGGGGAAAAATTAAAAAAATATATTTCTTTTTGTAAACTGGGTACTGGCAGACAGCTGCCAGTACCCAAAGATGGCTCCCAATAATGTAGAGGGGGAGGGTTAGAGAGCTGTTTGGGGGGGAGATCAGGGAGGTTTGGGGCTAAGGGGGATCCTACACAGAAGCATATATAAATATGCTAAAAAAAAAATTAAAGATACCTTTTATTTTAATACTGGCAGACTTTCTGCCAGTACTTAAGATGGCGGGGACAATTGTGGGGTGGGGGAGGGAAGAGAGCTGTTTGGGAGGGATGTGTTATGTGGGAGGCTGATCTCTACACTAAAGCTAAAATTAACCCTGCAAGCTCCCTACAAGATCCCTAATTAACCCCTTCACTGCTAGACATAATACACATGTGATGTGCAGCAGCATTTAGCAGCCTTCTAATTACCAAAAAGCATTGCCAAAGCCATATATGTCTGCTATTTCTGAACAAAGGGGATCCCAGAGAAGCATTTACAACCATTTGTGCCATAATTGCACAAACTGTTTGTAAATTATTTCAGTCTGTAATTAAGAGGATTGGACCGAGCGCTACAATGGGGCCTTAAGCTTACTAACAGTAAGCCTCCTAGTGGGCTGTAAAATAGTACTAATAAGATAAGGTGAGAGTAAGCGCTAAATAAGCTTTAAAGGCTAAAGGACTAGTTGATAAATCTTACAATTTAATACCTTCGATGAAGGCTGAACATAAACAAATATTACAATAAAAGTACAATAAAACAGCACAATAAAATTAGAAGCATGGATCCATGTCTAACTTCTAAAAACATAAGTACATAGTAAAATCTCCTGGGAGATAAAGTATACAGTGGGAGTGGTGAGAAAGGCCTAATCCAGGCCGAAACACATTGGCATACTGGTGAGCTTGATTTTAATTACCATTATTATCTATTGTATACAGTGTTGCACTATTTTGTTTCTCTTTGTTTTCCTACAGGTTTTTTGTTGCTATTTTTTGTTATATACTTTTAACAAACGGATGGCACCTTGAACTCACTGGGCACAGAATTTGTCCTAATCCCCTAATTTTTTGCACGCTACTTACACAAACGTTTTTATTTTTGGATTGCTTCATTTCAATATATGATTTCACCAGAGTGGATTATATTTTTCATTAGTTATTTTTTCTATTTTTGTTTTTTAGTTTTAATGACTTTTGCCTAAAGGTTGGATTATCTTTCACATCTATATCTGATTATAGATCTCTCACTACCCATCAGCAACGTTGGAGGACACATCCACGGTTTAACACTAACATTCACTTCCTACTTTTTCACAATTTTTTCACTATTTTTGATTGACTTTGTTAGTTTCGAATGAATTAATATTTGGTTTATAACTTTGCTTATAAGTATCAGTGTTTGTATTTTTATTCAACATCCCACACTTGTGTATCCCCTTAAGGAGTGTCACCACTCCCACTGTATACTTTATCTCCCAGGAGATTTTACTATGTACTTATGTTTTTAGAAGTTAGACATGGATCCATGCTTCTAATTTTATTGTGCTGTTTTATTGTACTTTTATTGTAATATTTGTTTATGTTCAGCCTTCATCGAAGGTATTAAATTGTAAGATTTATCAACTAGTCCTTTAGCCTTTTAAGCTTATTTAGCGCTTACTCTCACCTTATCTTATTTGTAAATAATTTCAGTGAGAAACCTAAAATTGCGAAAAAAATTAAGTTTTTTTTTTTTAAATTTGATCGCATTTGGCGGTGAAATGGTGGCATTAAATATACCAAAATTGGCCTAGATCAATACTTTGTGTTGTCTACTACACTACACTAAAGCTAAAATTAACTCTATAAGCTCCCTGCATGCTCCCTAATTAACCCCTTCACTGCTGGGCATAAAACACGTGTGGTGCGCAGTGGCATTTAGCAGCCTTCTAATTACCAAAAAGCAACTCCAAAGCCATATAAGTCTGCTATTTCTGAACAAAGGGGATCCCAGAGAAGCATTTACAACCATTTATGCCATAATTGCACAAGTTGTTTGTAAATAATTTCTGTGAGAAACCTAAAGTTTGTTAAAAATAATTGTGAAAAAGTTAAAAAAAAACATATTTGATCGCATTTGGTGGTGAAATAGTGGCATGAAATATACCAAAATGGGCCTAGATCAATACTTTGGAATGTAATATATATATACATGTCAAGGGATATTCAGGTATTCCTGACAGATATCAGGGTTCCAATGTAACTAGCACTCATTTGGAAAAAAAAGTGGTTTTGAAATAGCAAAGTTCTACTTGTATTTATTGCCCTATAACTTGCAAAAAAAAGCAAAGAACATGTTAACATTGGGTATTTCTAAACTCAGGACAAAATTTAGAAACTATTTAGCATGGTTGTTTTTTGGTGGTTGTAGATGTGTAACAGATTTTTGGGGTCAAAGTTAGAAAAAGTGTGTTTTTTCCATTTTTTCCTCATATTTTATAATATTTTTAATAGTAAATTATAAGATATGATGAAAAATAATGATATCTTTAGAAAGTCCATTTAGTGGTGAGAAAAACGGTATATAATATGTGTGGGTACAGTAAATGAGTAAGAGGAAAATTACAGCTAAACACAAACAACGCAGAAATGTAAAAATAGCCCTGGTCCTTAAGGGAAAGAAATTGAAAAATGGCCTTGGTCCTTAAGTGGTTAAGCAACTTTCTCATTTACTCCTATTATCAAATTTTCTTTATTCTCTTGGTATCTTTATTTGAAATGCAAGAATGTAAGTTTAGATGCCGGACCATTTTTGGTGAATAACCTGGGTTATTCTTGCTGATTGGTGGATAAATTCATCCACCAATAAAAAAGTGCTGTCCAGAGTACTAAACCAAAAAAAAGCTTAGATGCCTTCTATTTCAATTAAAGATAGCAAGTGAACAAAGAAAAATTGATAATAGGAGTAAATTAGGAAGTTGCTTAAAATTGCATGTTCTAACTGAATCACAAAATAAAAAATTTGGGTTCAGTAGCCCTTTAATGCTATTCTTATAATGATAAGTGTAAAATAACAAATCTTTGGTGTAATTTAATTGAAAAAAACAACCACAGATTCCTTGATATTACCTATGAAAAGATAAAATATTTTTTTGGGAATGTTCTGATCTCTCCCTAACAAGCACAATCCAAAATAATCTGCAAAATTGAGCACTCTTTGAGACCTCAAGTAAACCATTATTATTAATAGTATAGCACAAAACTGCATGAAAAACTCAACTAACTTCAACTTAGCAAACCATTGGCTTAGTGCTTGAGTGATTTCCAACGGGAATTTTACTGTGTGCCTCCATAGGAATCAGCTATGTGAGGAATTTAGCATAACTACCTTATTGGACATGCTGATGTTAGCAAACCCTAGACTTTGAATCAAGAGGTTATCGATGTTAAAGGGACATGATTTTTATTTTATGATTCAGACAGAACATACATTTTTAAATAACTTTGCAACTTTTATTATCATTTCAGCTTCCTTCTCTTGTTATCCTTTATTGAAGAAGCATCAATGCACTACTGGGAGCTATGTGAGCACACTAGTAAGCCAATGACAAGAGACATATTTGTGAAGCCACCAATCAGCAGCTAGCTCCCTTCGTCTGAGCCTACCTAGGTATGCTTTTCAGCAAAGGGTACCAAGAGAAATAAACAATTTAAATAACAGAAGTAAATTGGAAAGTTGTTTAAAATTGTATGCTTTGTTTCAAATCATAAAAGAAAATATTTGGGTTTCATGTCTCTTTATTGCATAATAACACTAATATTTTTGCACTCCACTTGTAATCTAGGTCGAACAGTTTAGGCTAAAATGTATATGTTGTTGACCTCCAGACAAATCATTATCCCTATGTGACATTCCAATATAAACCACTAATACATTTTAAATTGATGACTTATTATATAAATGTTTAGTGATACTCCCTATGCTCCCTTCAATTTCTTTTCTGTAGTGTACTGATGTAGAGAGGGATCCGACTCGCTCTATAAGCGGTAGTCAGTACGTGCTCCTGAGAGTAAGAACAACCAGTGAGCATGCGTAAATTATCTTTGCACTCCAATGACCACAAGGAATCACAAGATTCATTACATACTCTGAGAGATGTAAGGATGTCTGCTTGTAATTTCATGTACACATGCACGGTGACCTTTACTTCAGTCTCGTAAACAGCATTATGTGTCATGTGTCGCTCTACAGCATAAAGTCATGCAATAAACATCATCATCTGAAAAACAGCAAAGGGGGGTTGGGCAGGGGGGGTTGCGTGGAAATATGTTTTAGCATTTTACATAGAAAACAAGTAGATAGGGCACTCAATGTGCGCTGCTAATAGAAGTTTAGCGCAATGCGATCATGACCTCATGTTAGCATTGCCTGTAAACATTTTGCTCATGAGAGTGCACGCCATAGGTTTCAATGGGAACCTCTTTCTGATGCCATGAGACACAGCAAAGAACCTAGCGCAGCGCAGGGGGTAAGTCGTGCAGCATTGGGCAGCAAATTTTAAATTAATATGTATATGAATATATACATATATATGTGTGTGTTTATATGTGTATATACACATATTAACACATAAATATATATGCATATACATATTTATTTACAGTTTAAAACACAGTCCCCATAGACTGAAATGTAAAGGCACTTTTCAGCAGGCCCGGACTGGCCATAGGGCATACCGGGCAAATACCCGGTGGGCCTCTGGTTAGCTTAGCCCCGCCCACTATTTCCGTGAATAGTCATACCGAAAATCTGTTTAATAAATATTGTTTATTATTATGTATGTATTATTTATGTTTATATGATGAATATGCAGCATTCACATTCATTTTCATTGAGGCTTGCTATACAGTGAGTGCAGAATTATTAGGCAAATGAGTATTTTGACCACATCATCTTCTTTATGCATGTTGTCTTACTCCAAGCTGTATAGGCTCGAAAGCCTACTACCAATTAAGCATATTAGGTGATGTGCATCTCTGTAATGAGAAGGGGTGTGGTCTAATGACATCAACACCCTATATCAGGTGTGCATAATTATTAGGCAACTTCCTTTCCTTTGGCAAAATGGGTCAAAAGAAGGACTTGACAGGCTCAGAAAAGTAAAAAATAGTGAGATATCTTGCAGAGGGATGCAGCACTCTTAAAATTGCAAAGCTTCTGAAGCATGATCATCGAACAATCAAGTGTTTCATTCAAAATAGTCAACAGGGTCGCAAGAAGCGTGTGGAAAAACCAAGGCGCAAAATAACTGCCCATGAACTGAGAAAAGTCAAGCGTGCAGCTGCCAAGATGCCACTTGCCACCAGTTTGGCCATATTTCAGAGCTGCAACATCACTGGAGTGCCCAAAAGCACAAGGTGTGCAATACTCAGAGACATGGCCAAGGTAAGAAAGGCTGAAAGACGACCACCACTGAACAAGACACACAAGCTGAAACGTCAAGACTGGGCCAAGAAATATCTCAAGACTGATTTTTCTAAGGTTTTATGGACTGATGAAATGAGAGTGAGTCTTGATGGGCCAGATGGATGGGCCCGTGGCTGGATTGGAAAAGGGCAGAGAGCTCCAGTCCGACTCAGACACCAGCAAGGTGGAGGTGGAGTACTGGTTTGGGCTGGTATCATCAAAGATGAGCTTGTGGGGCCTTTTCGGGTTGAGGATGGAGTCAAGCTCAACTCCCAGTCCTACTGCCAGTTTCTGGAAGACACCTTCTTCAAGCAGTGGTACAGGAAGAAGTCTGCATCCTTCAAGAAAAACATGATTTTCATGCAGGACAATGCTCCATCACACGCGTCCAAGTACTCCACAGCATTGCTGGCAAGAAAGGGTATAAAAGAAGAAAATCTAATGACATGGCCTCCTTGTTCACCTGATCGGAACCCCATTGAGAACCTGTGGTCCATCATCAAATGTGAGATTTACAAGGAGGGAAAACAGTACACCTCTCTGAACAGTGTCTGGGAGGCTGTGGTTGCTGCTGCACGCAATGTTGATGGTGAACAGATCAAAACACTGACAGAATCCATGGATGGCAGGCTTTTGAGTGTCCTTGCAAAGAAAGGTGGCTATATTGGTCACTGATTTGTTTTTGTGGCCGCACACTAATTGTGACTGGTGGTGGTGACGTGACTGACGTCAGACTAACTCTGCTTGAGACAAGTACACACTTTGTGCCAGTGTGCAGTACCCCTCCTCACGAGTTAGCCTTGTCCCTAGACAGGAGGGCAGTCAAATGGCTCAGAGCACTGCTGGGGAATCCAAATGCATGTGAGTGTACGGGCCTGGGCCAGCATTACTCTCCTACACTACTCCTGAGTCCTGAGACAGTCGGTGTCATGTGGACACGGCATGCGGCTGCACTAAAGATGCCGCAGGTGCAGCACATGCTGTGTCCAGATGACACTGACTGTCTGAGGACTCAGGAGTAGCGTAGGAGAGTAATGCTGTCCCAGGCCTTTACCTTACCCTGTGCTGCAGCACTTGTCCTAAACTCAGTTTTTCATGCACTGTTCCAGGGAAAACTCCTGCTCCATGTAACCTCAGCACAGTGTGAAGTGCAAGGGCGGGAAGAGAGGCGAGAGAGACCTGAGGTGTGTGCAAGTTGCTTACTGGATAGCCTGCAATACAGAGCACATCTGCTCCGATAAGGAAAACATTTCCCCCTCACATTGTCCTCTACAAATAGTTATTATAAGCTATATTATTTTTCAATTCTTAAAGGGACACTAAACCCCCCAAAAAACTCTCATGATTCATGTAGAGAATACAATTTCAAACAACATTCCAATTTACTTGTATTATCTAATTTGCTTCATTTCTTAGATATCCTTAGTTGAAGAAATAACAATTCACATGTGTGAACCAATCACACAAGGCATCTATGTGCAGCAACCAATACGCAGCCACTGAGCCTATCTAGGTATGCTTTTCAGCAAAGTATATCAAGAGAATTAAGCAAATTAGATAAAAGAAGTAAACTAGAAAGTTGTTTAAAATTGTATTCTCTTTCTAAATCATGAAAGAAAAAATTTGGGTTTCATGTCCCTTTAAAATCACATCAATGACTGCACATACGTAATTTAAAAAAAACAAAACATTTTACTCTTTTTTATATTTAAACAGGTGCTAATCCATAATGAATATTAGATTTATTTTTTCTTCAGACACTTTCACACAAGTATAGTCAGAGCAGATGTCATTGATAGGGTTGATTTTAAGAAATCATTGTAAAAAAATAAGTTTGCATTATAATAAAGTAGTTGTATGGGCATTTAATTTCTTAGAGCAGTTAATTTGTTAATAATATATATATTTTTTGTAACTAAACAATAACCTGACACCCTTCTGTGCCCTCTACATGAGAATATGGCTTCTAAACTAATAAAGTGCTATACGTGTGTATACTGCACACTGGCACAAAGCAGCATGGCACGGAATAAGCTCTCTAGATCATGTGGTAGCTGCCATCTCTGCCACTCTATACGCTCAACAGGAAAGCTCAGCATCTACACAAGATGGAGAACTTCACATTTGACCCCTGCGTCAGGGCAAACAAGACCATTATCCAGCTCCAGGGAGACCTCAGTTTCTTGGCATAAGCACCTTCAGATATCCAGTAGCTTCAAGCAGTGAGGCCATAGCAAACAAACAAGGTATGTTTTAGAGGCTGCCAGCAAGACAGCATCAGCTGATACTGACAGATACCGCCCATGCAGAGCCAGAAAGAGAACATAACCCGCGTATTGTGTATATAGGGAGATCTGAAGAGTGATAAGGGGTTACATTAGGCTTTAAAATGCACATATATAGGTAGTACCAACCAGAGGCCCTCACCTTGAACGGTAGCACAAATCTCTACATGTAACTGATCATCTGGGATGAGATCTGCCTGCAGAGCAGACTAAGCAGGTGAGGTTCGTCAGACAGAGGACCAGAACCTTTTTTGGTGGCATGTGACATATACTTAGTGCCCATTAGCTAAAGCTAAATGTGTGTTATGTGTCATATAATGTTTACCCTTATAGCACTTTATGTTGAGCGGAGGTGCGGGGAGTGGGCCTCTTTTCCATAAAATGCCTGGGCCTTGGTCCCAGTCCAGCCCTGCTTTTTAGTGCCGTTTTTTTCAGCCCACATCCACTGACTCTAATCCCTTATAACTGCTTTGTGCAGTAATTTTTTAAAAAGAAAAAAAAAAAAGCTCATATTTTTTTATTTTAATAAAAGGAACTATACACTTAATTTGGGGGCAATTGGCGGACATTTTTTAAGTAACCAGAGGTATGACCTCTGATTAATTGCACTTAGCGCAAAGTGCTGCCACAAGCTCAAGAAGCATTAACCATCCACTTGTAATGGCTGGTTATTTAATGTGCGCGTAAATGGGCAAAATTGCAATTCACTTGTAATCTAGCCCTTAATATAAAAATATCAAGGTGCTTACTGTCCCTTTAAATGCAGCACACATGTTAATACAATTTCTATAGGTCAAGTGCACAAGCATTACAGCAAAATATTTCAATGCATATATATATATAACAAGCTTGAATGTGATTACTATTTCAATAAATCTGTCCAAGACAAGGATAAAACATGATGAGCAGGTAAGACGCTCCTGACATTTGACACCTAGGACATTTCGTCTTACATGTTTCTCTCACTCCTCCCAAGTAAAACTTTATTCTGCCAGTACTATTTGTGCTTGCTTTTCATTGGGAAGCACCAAATGTATTGTACTAAACCCAGTCACATTTCATATTTTGTGACATGTTCATATCTCCACACAAATCGTTTCTTCATAATGTTTTCTCTGTCTTTGTGTTAAATTCAAACACCAGTCGCTAGATAGAGCTAAACGTAAGTTAACAGTAGTTTCATTGTAAACATTGGTACCAGTAGTATTCCTATTGTAAAGGAATATTGAGATCTAACCAAACAACCTACTGCTACAATAACAGTAACTTAGACAATCACTGCACTAACCCTGCTTATGCCAGACCTTTAACTGAAAATTAATCAATTACCCCAAGCCACTCTTCACAGAATACATTTTTTTTTAAATATCTTTTATTGAGGTTTTGCAGAACATAGACAATAAAATAAAATATACTATGAATGGTTCATATTACAAATAACAACCGCCTGTCGTATGTCACAATACAATGCCATTATTAACAAGGGGAGAAAAACAATAGCAGACCTAAGAAATATCACACCATTAACTGAAACCTCCATTTTATGTATAGAATAATTTCTATAAATGACTAGTTATCCGGCCCCTCGAGGGCCCTTTGATATAGGTAGATTACACATTGGGGTACAGTAGTCATAGCAAAGACCCTATTAGGCCTAGTGACGCTTACAAAGTATAAATTAAGCTGCATTTGTTGGAAAAGACTTCTCGAATAAAGCTATCTCTGTATGTTATAAACCTCTCTGATAAGAATCCTGCACTTACATCTAGAATAATACAAAAATATCTACCAAGTGAGTATGTGCATATATTGCTACAATGGGCATCCATTTGGGTCAAGCTGTAAGCATATCGTCGTGCTTGTTCAAAACGAATTGCAACTTATAACTGTGAATGATAATTCAAATAAATGGACATATATTTTGCACAATTTGAAAACGCTGTACTGCCAAATGAAAACTAGTATTGACAACCTTATCTGTGGCCTCTGACATACCAGGGTATTCTGGCACCCAGAAAAATAATAATTGGCTTATATAGTCTCAAAATGACAAATTGTAAAAAAAAAAAAAAAAAAAGCTTTTAACTAGACTAGGTTTTTATTGTGTCCTCTTTACCTTGACATAGATAATAAGAAAATATCTGAAAGTAATTTTTCTCAGAGTGCAGTGATTTCTTCCACAATACAATAGTGTCTTCTTGTTTGATTTCAATGCAATTTTAAAAATACAAGACTTTGCTTTCATGGAAGGTTATCTTTATGTCAAGGCAGTATCGGCAGAGATGTTAATATTAAATAATATTTTAGCTGTATCTTTTGTTGCTGTTAAATACCAACATTGTAGTGAATGTCCTTCTTAAAGCTATAATATAGGGTATAAACTTATTAGAGCATATTGCATGGTGTCTTAAGTATAAATCCTTTTTGATTATTATTCTGTGTTCTTCATTTCCATTAAAATACCTGAGTGACCAGATAAATGTGAAGGTAGTAATAAAGATTTATTAAGTCAATTGTTTTGTCCCATTAACTTCAATGTTATAGAATGAAAGCAGACATATTGCACCGTCAGTTAAACGGCATGTAGGAAGTCAGAAGTTATTGGGATTATAAAAAAATGATACATTGGAGTTGTAAATGTCCTTAGTTTTAAGGTCAAAGGTGAATGAAGCAAGCCTATTTAGCTTCCTTTAGGCCTCTTCCTCTGGGAATATATGTGTTCCACGTTGACCTTTTTTGTCAATTGTAAAGAATTGGTGCACATTGTGTGAACCATAAGACTAACGTACAGTGACATTTATGCATGAATTTCATGTTGGTCCAATAAATGGAATCACATCCAGGAAAGAACTTATTCTTGTCTAAGATGTCAAATATGTTGCCTTCTTCTCTCCTGACCTATATGAACTTTGATACAACCAGTATGGTATAACTCACAAATGAGAAAGATACTCTTACAGTTGTCAACAGCTCAGCAGCATAAATTTACTAGTTATTCATAAATGGTTCCTTAATATTTAAGCAAATATCAACAATGCCTAAATGGATTAGTTTGGATTTAAAACACTTCAAAATAAATTGTGTAAAGATTAATACTTTTAATTATATTAAAAACATGCACACTTGAAGAGATATAAAAATGTTTTATTTGTATTAAAAAATATGTTAAAGTCATTTTTTTAATGTAAATGTACTAGTTTTTCTCATGTTTTAATATAAAACATATGTTCCTGTTCTGATAAACAATACAGATATTAATTAATGTGTTTATTTGTTTCTGATATTGAGGTGTCATTGTTAACCAATGGAGCAGTGCAAGTTCTGCTTATCAGCTAGCGACCTTTCAGTCTTTAAGGTGAAATTGTACAGACATGCACTTGTTAGCCTCACAATTAAAACAAACAACTTTAAGATAATCTAATTTCCATCAAAAAATATTTTTATATATCTAGTGTTCTTTCATATGCACAATAGGCATTTTTTTTTAGGTGGCCAATCACTATAGTGCTGGACACCTATTGTTTTTGTTTAATATTAGTTTTGATTGAAGTTTTTCAATTACAAAATATAATCAACAAGATAGAGTCAACAAGATGAACAATATATAACTCTTAGCAGTACATTCTTTGTTTCCCACTGTCAATCCCTCGCTGTATGAGTCACTCAGGAGCGTAAAACTCTCTAACAAACAAGCCCTGGTCAACCTTTGGTGAGTATTGGTTGATATAATTGTGAGATTGTTCCTGCCTGATTAGAGAGACCCACGGGGAGAGAGCAAAGGAGGTAAAACAGTAAAGCAAGTACATTTACATTATGAACAGTTAACAGTAAACAGGTATTACACAGATTTACACATTTAACGACCCACAGGTTCATTTTGGTCTGTAGTTTATACCTTAACTTATCACTTATGACTTATCCTTCTTTTCTTTTCCCTCAAAGCTTTCACTTTAAACTCTCAAGCTCAGAAAAGGGAGTCTGTGTGTTATTAATAGATAGGGTGTCCCAGTAAAATTTTATGTCTAGATACATAGGGAGCCTATTAGTTCTATAGTAGCCATATTGTTCTAAGGGAAAAATGTCACCCATTTTTTTTAGCCAGAGTGCTAAAGTGGGAAGTTGAGGAGATTTCCAGTATGTAGCAATAACTAGCCTAGCGCAGTTGAGTCCTAACTGTAATAGTGCAATTCGCAGTTTACATTTATTTATGGGGTTTTTGTTAAGTAGCGCTAATTCTGGTGTTAAAGTAAAGGCTTCCCCCAGAAGTTCCTTAAAAATCTGTTCTAGGTCTTTCCAAAAAGGGGTTATATTAGGGCATTCCCACCACATATGAATCATGGTGCCCTTATTATTGCACCCTCTCCAGCACAATGGGGAGGATGAGGGATACATTTTGTGTAATCTAGCTGGTGTTAAATACCAACACAGCAGAATTTTAAAGTTTAACTCCAATATAGGAGTTGAGGTTGAAAATTTTCAAGTGTTTGCATATATTTGTTTCCAGTCTTGTGTCTCTAAGGTGTGGTGGAGCTCTTTGAGTAGATAGTGCAGATTCAAACATGTTTCTGGATCTAGTCAATGAACCTTTCTGTATGGCAGGCAAGGTGCAAAGATGTTCAAATGGAGTGAGTGGCCTAGTGAGATTTAAATTGAAGGGGGTGTTGTGGAGGAAGTGGTGGATTTGGGAGTATTTGAGCCACAACGAAAATGCACCATTTAAAATGTGTTGTAAGTTGGCCCTTGGCTTCAACTTCCCCTGGTCTAAGAGGGAGAGAAAAGGAACTGACTCAGGTGTTTCTAGGATTCTTCCTATTGTACTCTTAGGTGCGTAACCTCCCAAAAACTCCATGTTCGAGGAGATTGGCATTAATGGAGAAACCTTTGTTGAGATTCCTGCTGTTATTATGTGGTCCCAGGTATTGAATACATGACGGTATAAGGCAGACTTAAAACATGCTAGGGGCCTACTTGCTTTAGGGGTCCAACAAAGGGATCCCGGGGAGGGTGTTTTCAGAATTTGTGAATCTAGTGAAACCCAAGATTTAGCCTCAGCTTTGGTGTGCCAGTCATATATTCGCTGGAGAACTATTGCTTTGTAGTACATCTCTATTTTAGGGACTCCCAGTCCTCCACTCCTTGTAGGGCTATACATTGTAGTTGCATTAATTTGCGGACGCACCCGCCCCCAAATGAAAGAGTTTATGCATCTTTGAAGCTCTTGTAAATATATCTTAGGTAGGGCTATTGGGACAGTTTGTAATATGTACAAGATTCTGGGCAAAATTGTCGTTTTGACTGCTTGTATTCTGCCCCACCACGACAGGGGTCTATCCTGCCATGATAGGAGGGTATGTTGTGTATTTTGGAGAAGGGGTTTATAGTTAACATCAAATAACTGGGAAGTGTGAGGGGATAGTTTGACTCCTAGATATCCCAGCTGGGATGTTTTTATTTTATATGGGAAGACTGTTTTAAGGGAAAGGATTGCTTTCTGAGAAAGTGAGATACCAACAACTTCCAATTTTTGGTGGTTAATAAGGAAGTGGGACAGGGAACCGAAAGTTGTAAATTCCTGGACTAATGCCAGTATAGAGGTTTGAGGGGTGGATATTGTAACTAGGACATCGTCCGCAAACATAGCAAGTTTATATTTGTTGAGTCCTATTGAGATACCTTTAATTAATGGGTTATACCGTATGTGTGCGGCTAGGGCTTCCATAGTCAATATGAATAGGGCTTGGGAAAAGGGCACCCCTGTCTAGTGCAATTTGCAATGGAAAATCCATCAGAGAGCACCCCATTAACTCTAACTTTAGCTGATGGCTTGTTATATAGGTGGAATATTATTTTTATCATCAGTTCGCCAAATCCGAATTGATAGAGAGTTTGTTTAAGAAAGGGCCAATTCAGTCGATCAAATGCTTTCTCTGCATCTGTCGACACCAGAGCGGAGGGGATGCAGTATGTGGAGACATATTCTGACAGATGTATCACCCTGATAGTGTTGTCCCTAGACTCTCTCAAAGGGACAAAACCAGCCTGGTACACATGTATAATAGAGGGCAATACAGAGTTAATTCGCCTAGCTAGGACTTTAACATATATTTTGATATCACTGTTAAGCAGTGAGATCGGGCGGTAACTGCTGGGGTTCAAGTGACTTAAATATAAGCTTCAAATCATGGTGAGAGCTGCCCGTCATCTGCCAGGTCATTGAAGAGTGTTGTTAAGTGAGGGGCTAGGATTTGTGTAAATTGTTTATAGTAGAAGTTGGTTAGTCCGTCAGGTCCTGGGCTTTTGTGTGGGGGGATTTCTTTAATTGCTAACAAAATTTCTTGGGTTGCAATCGGGGTGTCTAGGGAGTTGGTTGCTTCTTTGGGCAGTGTGGGGAGTTGGGCATCAGTTAAGTACTGGTCTATGAGGGATATATTTGTGGAGTCTTCAGTTGGGGATATGTTGTAGAGTTTGCTTTAATAGTAACTGAATGCATTTGCAATACCCTTGCAATCCGAGATGTCTGAACTGTTTTGTGTTTTAATTGAGTGCACATAGTTGGCAAGGTTTTTCTTTTTTAGAGTTCTGGCCATGAGTGTTCCCGCTCTATTCCCGTCTACAAAGTAAAGCTTTTTAAGATAAAAAGCCTTTTTGTGGGCTTCCGTGCGTAGAAGGTTATTCATATCTAACCTAGCACGTCTGAGAGTTTCCGTGTATTTAATGTTAGATGGGTTCTGAATATGCGCAGACTCTGCGTTTTGTAGGGCATTTAGTAGACGGATGTATTCAGTCTTGTAAATCTTTGTCAGGATAGCTTTTTGTTTGATGAATTCACCTCTAATGACTGCTTTGTGTGCTTCCCATATCATGGCTGGGGATGAGTGCAGGGTGGTGTTGTGATTAAAATAGTCTTGTAGGGATAACTGAATCTTCCTAACTAGGGGCGGCTACAATAGAAGGGAGTCATCTAACTTCCAGGTGAAATACAAAGATGGTTTCTCTGGCCACTCCAAGGTCAGGGAGATCATTGCATGATCTGACCATGGTGTAGACTCGATGTTTGAGTCTAGTTCTAACGTCAGTCCGGGTTGGTCAATACAAATATAGTCAAGTCTGGAGTAAGTATGTCTAGGGTTAGAGTAAAAGGTATATGTTTTCTGTGATGGGTGTTGTAGACGCCATATATCTATTAACGTGGCAGACCTCAAGTGTTGTGCAATATTTTTAAGTGAGCTTTGGGGGTGTGAACTTTTCGCCTGCGAGCAGTCAGGCATTTTTATAGTTCGCTGTATATTTAAAAGATAACTAAACTTAAAGGGCAGTTAAGCAGTTTACTTAAAGTGAATGTCAATTTTAAGCAATGAGTGCCCGGTTTTTAAAAATACTTTTAAAAACAGGGGCACTTCCATTGATGAAAGCTTACATTGCACCGGATTTGTAGAAATACTTACTTTTTACTTCTGCAAAGCCATATCGACGATCCCCCGACTTCTTCTTCCTGCTGTACAACCACAGCAGTGACGAAACCGGCTTCCACCAATCACAGCCGGGCATCACGAGATGGACAGTCTGGGGGGGAAGCCATGATTGGAGGAAGACGGTTTTGTCATTTCTGATGTCAGTACAGAGGAACTGAGGCTGGGATTGGTGATCTGGCTTTGGAGAAATAAAAAGTAAGTATTTCTACAAATCCGGTGCAATGTAAATTTTCATCAATGAAAGTGCCCCTGTTTTTAAAAGTATTTTTAAAAACCAGGCACTCATTGCTGAAAATTGACATTCACTTTAAAGTGAAATTATTTTTAATACAAAAGATGAACAACTTGACTAAATACTGTAATATTATTGGATGTTAGGGACTTTCTTTCACAAAGTTATCACTAATAACAATAAAGTGTTTTATGATGGTCCCTAAAGCTGTGGAATTTAATATTTCAATTTAGTATGACATTGATTTAAAGAGACATAAACAAATCAACATTTTTATTTTATAATTCAGGAAGAGCATGCAAATTTCCAGTTTACTTCTATTCTCTAATGTGCTTATTTCTATTAGTATAATTTAAATAAAAACAATACCTAGGTAGGCTCTGGAGCTGGGAGCTAGCTGCTGATTGGTAGCTGCACATATACACATATTGTCTTTGGCTAAGCATTAAGTTTAGATAGTTCCCAGTAGTGCATTGATGTTCCTTTAACAAAGGATACCAAGCGAATTTAACATGTTTGATAATAGAAATAAATTGGAAAGTTGTTTAAAATAGTATGATCCATCTGAATCATGAAAGGAAAAAAAAATGGTTTGCATGTCCCTTTAAATATTCACTACATGGAAAATTAACATAAACACTGTATGCATATCCTAACCTACTTGCAAAACTAGCAGCTAGAGTACTCACCAGGCACTCACAGACAGCTGTGTTTACATCCCGCGACACAGTCAGTTGACTCACGACAAGTCTGGGTGCACTTATAAACGTCAAATGCAACTGGCCAAATGGGGAAGGACCCAAGTGCTGCATCAAGGCCTCTTCTTACTTAGGTCTCTAACCTAGAGTTGCACATTGCAAACCAATATTCTTGTTTGGTAATATTCTGTCATACATAAAGCCACATTCACTACGTAGTTTGGCCTGAAATTGTTAGGAAGATTAACTTGGGTGTTTTTTATATTAAATCTGGTATTTAGGGAGATATTTATCATCAGAGTTTAAAATTTTCCCACCGCAAATTATGAAAGAAACAAATAAGCTTTTATGTTAATGCACACAATGGTAAATAGAATGATTTTCTGGTATACAGAATAAATCTTGTGCTTATAAATGAATCAGAAAATCAATTACGTTCAGATCGGAGAAATGAGATACACTTAGTTTCAGGACCAGGCCAGACTGACTGACTGGCTCATTGGCTGACTTACCAGATAATGTATAAAGCCAGCTTAGTTGCCATAGACAAAAAGATATACATTATTAACATTTCATAGAGCATAGATCCATTATCTATGTTCTTATTAATAGCTCTAACTTTTTAAATTTAAGAACTATTAGATATAATTATGTATTTTAAAGTGTTTTATTGATTATTTAAGCATAAACATAGACATGATTTAAGCATAAACTATGTGGAAGACTCATATAAGTTTCTACATATATAAAGGATCAGGTGCAATATCATTATGATAAGGAAAATTGCTAAGATCACTGCAAGACATGTTAGAGCATGAGGTAATGTTTCTTTTTTTATGAAGACTTCCACCTCTGTTCTCAGTATATCATTATTAACTTTTTACCACTTAACTTAGTTTTACTATGTCATGTAGCTTTTGCTAGGTGATATTTGTCTGAAAAGGAAAACTGCTCTGAAGAATACTCCAAGATGATAACAACCTGGACCACCTAAAGCAAATCAGTCAAGAATAATGGGCAAAAATGACTCCCAGCTAGTGTGTAAAGCTGATAGTTACTTACCCCAAAATATTTAAAGCTGTTATTGAAGCTAAAGGCGGGTTGGCTAAATATTAATTTGAGGGATATTAATACTAAGGAATGCAGTCTATTTCGTTTTTCTTTTTCTTTTCTAATATCTATTTAGAAATACCAAATATTGGTTTCAGAATATACTCTTAGAGCATATGGGTTTTTAATAACAGATTTGGGGAAAATGTGAGTACGTATCATTTGTAATCCAGAAAAATATATACATTTTTAAAGGTGTCTGAATACTTATGCAAGGCATTGTGTAATATACTATATACAGGGCTCAACATTTCAAGTCCTAAGCTTCTAGACAGCCTAAAATGTGACTCGTCGCTGATCCTACCCATCAGCCACCCACACAACACCCACTACCCCACTTCCTCTTTCCATATGTTTAGCCATTGTGAAACACCGTATTGTGCAGTATTTTTTATTTTTATTTTAAACCATAATAAATGAAGTCCTTAATTTGGCACAGTGTATATGGGAGGCAATCAAAATCCCTAAACTCAAAATCCCTAACACAATAAGACAGAATCTTTAAACCCTGAAAGATCATAATCCCTAATGTCTAAAATCCCAAAAATCAAAATGCAGAATAAAAATTTGCTTTTATTTATTTTGCATCGGCTGTAACCTGGACAACTAACCATTCATGAACAATAGCTTGATAAAGGGGACAGTCATTTGAAATCGCTGATTTTGCCTGTAAAAACTACCACCTATACTGATCTTTTTAATATTGCAGTTTTTGCTTAAGAAAAGCTATGTAGTCAATAGGTAGTGGCCGTGGGGGTTGAAGAAAAAGTGTTCATGCAGTTACTTTGAATACAAAAAGCTTATCACCTCTTAATTTACTTTAGGAAATTATCTGCTAAAAATGAACTGTTCTATGGATACAAAACATTTCTTCTTTCCCCACAATATTCCTTTAAATTAATGTTTTAAAGCACATTCCCCTACTTTGCAACCTGACTAGGATATCTGAAAGCAAAAAACTCTGAATACAACTGCACTACACCTGTGCGCCAATACTCCATCTTAACAGCAGCATTTTACTGCTGCACCTACATGCCTAGCCTTTGATGGTGAGTAAATCTTGATTTACTATGAAAATCCTGATTTTTAGTTGTTTGTATTTCAGAAACCATGAATCAATATTGTATGAAATGTGGTAGTTATCTTAAGACTGGCAATGCATTCAAACCCTGAAGTGAAACTGTTCAATAGTTTTGAAATCAATAGGGGCCTTTTTAAAAGTAAGCAGGGTGATAGGTCTTATGTGAATAAAAGAGACTGGCTTTAAGGCATATATTTTCTGATATTATTTTAGAGCATAATTACTCTGGTGTTATGTGAAACTGATTAATAAGTTTATTATTTAATTATTTCTAGTTGGTATCTGTGAAAGGAAAGTTGTAGTTGATCTTTCACTGTGCAAATGTAACATTTTACAACCCATCTTTGATATATCTCTGTACCTAATGAACTGATTTCCACTAGATAAAGGTAAGGGAATGCTACCCCAACAGATTTAAAATAGACTGGAGCAGCGGTTTTGACTGTAGCATTGCTTAAAAATCATCAAATATAATAAATGTTATTTTTCTCAGAAATACTGGATATATTTTCTTGTGTGAGGTTATAAATAAACAGACAACTCTTGTATAGCTATTTAATACATTTGCTACCTAAATAAAGAAATTAATTATGAAATGAACATTCAGACTTAAAGGGCCACTAAACCAAAAATCTTTCTTTCATGATTCAGATAGAACATAAAAATGTAAACAACATTACAATTTACTTCTATTATTTATTTTGCTTCATTTTTTAGATATCCTTATTTGAAGAAAAAGCAATGCACATGGGCGAGCCAATCACATGAGGCTTCTATGTGCAGCAACCAATCAGCAGCTACTGAGCATATCTATATATGCTTTTCAGCAAAGAATATCAAGAGAATAAAACAAATTAGATAATAGAAGTAAATTAGAAAGATGTTTAAAAATGCATTATCTTTCTAAATCATGAAAGAAAAAATGTGGGTATCATGTCCCTTTAAATTATGGTTGTACTACTTTAAAGCCAAGTTGCATTGGGACAGGAGAGTGGTTGAACCACACAAAAGTTGTGTTTGGTTTTACTCTCCTTGATTGATATACAAGGGATACAGCCAATAATTGATTACTGTGTCCATAAATGTATTTTAAATTGTAATAGATAAATCCATTAGGCTCTTTCCAGGATCAGTAGTTTATCAGTCTAAGATAATGACAGAGCCTAATTAATCATATTCTCCCATGGAACTTGACTGTACAAGAATAGCTTTGAACAAATGTGTAAACTTTTATTAAAGTGTATATGATGCAGTGACACAAGCATTATAGGGAACCATTTAATAATAATTTTGGAATGTAAATGGACACAGTACATTCACTTATTTGCATACCCCACCCAATATTACTTAGTGTAACCAAAATTCTCTATTTGTGTAATTTCAAAGTGGAAATTGGTTTTCTCGTCTATTTTTTTTATTAAAGGGACATTATACACTAAATTTTTCTTTGCATAAATGTTTTGTAGATGATCCATTTATATAGCCTATACAGATTTTTTTTTGCATTGCACTGATTTTCAGACTCCTAACCAGACTCCAAAGTTTTAGGTGAATACTGATGTATACCTACTCCAGCTTGCTCCTGTTTGTTTAAAGAGTCTTTTCATATGCAAATGAAGGGGGAGGGGGAATGTCTGTTTTCCCACTTGCAGTGGGTGTTTCAGGTACCTATTTAACAGAGCTAAACTGGGAGCTTCTAAGTAAATTTTTAAGAACTTTTTTTACTTGATTTTTATATCAGTATCTGTGCATATTATTCTTTATAGTGGTGTCTATTACATGCAGTTATATGAAAATAGGTGTATAATGTCCCTTTATGTTTTTTTTTAATTACGGTCTCTTTGAACTTTGAAAGATTTTTTTAAATATGGCGCTTCTCTTCTCTTAATAAGGCTTTTATTAAACATTAGAAGAGTTTTACACAGCCCATCTACCTTCTGAATAAGATTTATCTTTACTAGTGAGGGGGCAGCCTGGCAATAAGTGTTGCAACCAATTGCTTCGGCTTTCATGAACGAAACCTTAAAAGAAATTAGATCAGTACAAATAAACATTAATATAACAAAAAAACAAAACCAAAAAAAAAAAACACACAAAGGAGCACAGAGTGTTGATCAGGTTAAAAAAATATATATTTTATTGAATAATCGTTAAAACGATGGAGTTAAATAACCCCGGGGTAAAACACTGAGTCGGTAATTTATAAAAAGAACCATAGGCTGACATGTTTTGGCATGACGCTGTACTCCAAGCCTCATGTAATAATATTTAGCACTGAATTTGATTAAAACCACTTTCCTATACTCCCATTGGTCTAGAGGTACACACTTCTATAGAGCAGACCAATCAGATTCCCATGTTAACTATAGTCCCTCCTTTTGTTCACTGATCACAGCTTATGTGTAGTGTGTTTAATTGCAGTCTATGCACAAAAAAATCCTGCTGCTTGCTTATTTCCTACACCCCGGGGAAAGGATAATTTATCACTCTGGAAAATCTACATTAAACATGGGGTCCCTGGTTTTAAGCAACAAAGATACTTATAGTACATTATGGATGTGTTAGATCTATATAATCACCTGACTAACCAAAAACGGGGTGAATAATGATCCTAAACTGTTCTTTAATAGTGTATGAAAATATATATACTACCTGTCTATGTAATAGCATAACTAGCAAAATAGGACATATGCGATGACCTTGAGCTGCTCTTTGGCTACCAGTACATGTAAATATGCTACCTGTGAAATACAGTTTGCTACACAGATATAAACAAAAGGATCCCACTTATAGCAGCACACCTACGTTGGACCATTCCCCTATCAGGAGGAACCACTAGATTTCAATATAGATAATGGCCAGATTTATGCTGAATAATTACCAGAAATTTATGAGGTCAAATTAAGTGTTAAGGCCTTCTGGTATTCTAGTTTTTAGTTTGAATATCCAGAAGGCCTATCTTTCTGCCAGGTTTCTGGCTCTATTGCCCCCTTGTTTCATAGGAAGGACCCTCTCTATAATATTCCACTTAAAGCTCCTCACGTCTTTGTCGTGAAATTGAGAGAAGTGTTTGATGAGTGGTGTAGTGAGTGTACCTGCCCTGATGTCAGCTAGATGTTCCTTAATTCTGACTCAGGCTTCCCCTGTACTGAGACGCACATACTGTAATCCGCACTGAGTGCAAGAAATCAAGTACACAATGTACGTGGAGCGACAGTTCAAGCAAAGTTTGATTTGAAACCTTTCACCTGTGACAAGGGAGCTGAAACTACCCCCTAATTGGGCCTTGGCACATGCTACACAGGTCAAATAATTAAAATAATACATCCCATTAAATCTGAGCCAGGAAGAATTATCCCTATCCTCAGCATTTAGTCTTGTAGGGGCCACCATATTCCCCACTGTTCTCCCCCTTTTGTAAGCAAACCTAATTCCTCTCTCCACTGTGTTCTGGAGCCCATCATCGGCTAACAGTAATGGGAAGTGTTTCTTCACAATCTTACATATTTGGGATATTGTTGTGAATACTCTGTGATGAATACCACCTTGCTGTCTGTAGTGCTTACATAGGTTTGAGGTTGTGACCTATTCCTGCTCAATAGTTTGTTCCTGTCCAGTGTTTTGACAGCTCTCCTAGCCTTAAGTATAGTGGCTAACGTGTAACCTCTCTCCATCAGTCTCTCTGTTAGGTCAGCTGCTTGTTTTTTATTCTCCTCCTCATTTGTACAATTTCTTTTGAGGCGTATGAATTGACCTCTTGCTATACCCTTGAATACTCTTTGTGGGATACTCTCTGTAGGTGGCAACTAGAGGCATGAAGGAAAGAGTTACCTGAGATGGGTTTTCGGTGATGTTAAGTCCAGGAAATTAATCTCTGATTTGTGGGCTTCAGAAGTGAAGCTAATGCCTGCCTCATTGGTATTCAGATATGAGACAAATTTTCCCATCGCATCCTCTGAGCCTCTCCAAATTAATAGGAGATTGTCAATGAAATGTCTATACCACAATATATCTTGTCTGTGGGGGTTTCCCCCTCCAAAGACATGGGACAGCTCCCACCAACCTATAAACAGGTTGGTGTATGAGGGGACAAATTTGGCCCCCATCGCTGTCCCACATCTCTGGAGGTAAAACTCCCCCCCAAATTTAAAATAATTGTGGGTAAGCAAAAACCTAGTGATGTGGACCAAAAATTTCACAAAATGCTGGTCTTCGCCAAACTTTCTAGCCAGAAAGTATGTGACTGCTTCCAATCCCTTATCGTGAGGTATAGTGGAATACAGTGATCTAACATCCACAGTAAGCCACCTGTACTCTTCCTGCCAAGTTATAGTAGGCAACAAATTTAGGACATGTTTGGTGTCTGACAAGTAACTCCAGAGGTCGCTCACCAATGGCTGTAATACATTGTCCAACCACTCTGAAAGATGTTCAAGCAGAGAGCCAATTCTACTGACTATTGGCCTACCCTGTATATTACTTATGGACTTGTGCACCTTTGGTAGGTGATTAAAGTGGTGATAGCTGGATTGTCCACTAATAGAGATTGCTTAGTATCCTGGTCAATGAAGCCCAATTCTACCCCATCGTCCAGCAGGGAGTCCAATTGTCGTTGAAATGCTCTCTTATGGTCCCTCTGTTGCAAGTTATAATCCTCCTCATTTCTCAGCGCACAAAATCTGACTTGTCAAGCACCACAATGGCTCCCCCCTTGTCTGCACCCCTTATAACAATTCCATCATTGCATTTGAGGCTGTCCAATGCTGCTCTCTGTGCTTTATTTAGATTTTGGGTCCCACCTCTATTTGTGGTATACTGCAACTTTTTAAGGTCTTCCTCAACTCTTTTTTGGAATTTCCTTCCGGGATTGTCCTCTACTCTGAATTGGATAAAATCAAGATTTCGGGTTTTGGTATCTATCTGTTCTCAGTGTCCTGACTTCATCCTGGAGAGATTCCAAATGTTTTACATCACAGTGTTCCTGAAAGTCTAAATGGATGCTATCCCCCAACCCCACTGGGGACTCTTGAACATTATCAATGGGAATGGTATCCTGTCTCTTATTTATTCCATTAAGTGTTTGGGAAGAGAAGAATGTCTTTAAAATCAAGTTTCTGATTAAACCATTAACATCCTACACAAAAAAGTGTTAGCAGAAGCTGAAGCCTGGAATGCTTGTCAACGAAGGACGAAGCCCAAGCCTGCCAATTGCAGCTAAAAGAACCCGTTATAAAAGAACCAGCATGTTGCTGTCTTTTTTACTATTATTAACAAATAGTTTATGTACAGATCAGAGTATTCCACACTAGGGGGAAGTGTTCAATACGGAGGGACCGTTCAGTCTGGGATGATTCATATTTACTTATACACGCTCACACTATGGGTTTATTGCATTAATTGCATTTAGAGATGTATGAAGTATTGAAAGAGACTATATCGTTTAACTATATCCTTTAAAGCAGCATTGGACAGCCTCCAAGGCAATTATGGAATTGTTATAAGGGCTGCAGACAAGGGGGAAGCCATTGTTGAGCTTGACAAGTCGGATTTTGTTAATAAAACACTTAGACAGCTGAGAAATGAGGAGGATTATACCTTGCTACAGAGGGTCCCTACGGGAGCATTCCAACGACAATTGGCCTCCCTGGTAGTTGATGGGGTAGAATTGGGTTTCATTGACCAGGATATTAAGCAGTATCTATTAGTGGACAATCCAGCTATCCCCACTTTTAATCACCTACCAAAGGTGCACAAGTCCATAAGTAATATACAGGGTAGGACAATAATCAGTGGAATTGGCTCTCTGCTTGAACATCTTTCTGAGTGGTTGGACAATTTGTTACAGCCACTGGTGAGCGACCTCTGGAGTTACCTGCCAGACACCAAACATGTCCTAAATTTGTTGTCTAATATAACGTGGCAGGAAGAGTACAGGTGGCTTACTGTGGATGTTAGATCACTGTATATACCTCACGATAAGGGATTGGAAGCAGTCACATACTTTCTGGATAGAAAGTTTGGCAAAGACCAGCATTTTGTGAAATTTGTGGTCCACATCATTAGGTTTTTGCTTACCCACAATTATTTCAAATTTGTGGGGGAGTTCTACCTCCAGAGATGTGGGACAGCGATGGGGGCCAAATTTGCCCCCTCATACGCCAACCCACGACGTTAGAGGGTGAAACCCCCACAGACAAGATATATTGTGGTATAGGTGTTTCATTGACAATCTCCTATTTATTTTGAAAGGCTCAGAGGATAAAAAAGAGTAGTTTGGAGATATAGCAGAAAGAGTGCTTAAATCTCTATAAGTTTTTCTCTGAGAAGAATTCAAAACTGAAGTCACTAATGGTTTGCGTATATTTCAATATACTAAGACAAAGAAAAGTATCTGGCATTGTAGTGCCAAAGTATTAAAATTCATCTACATCTGTGTGCATCTAAGTTTGTATGTTCAATATGGAGAAACCCAGTATTAAAACATTTAGAGTCAGATAATCTTAATATGTTGAATAATATAGATAAAAAAGGGGGTCGGCTGACCTAATAAGCTAAAATGTTCAGGGTACCCCACTAGTTAAAAAAGTAACCTAAATCCCTGTTATTAATTGAAGTTCCGTATAATAGGATAAGTAGGTTGTATACGGTATATTGTAAACAGTTCCAGTAGTTTTTATATCCTTATCACTGTTTGTGTAGTAACACAGTTCTGTCCATGTTTATATATCCATTACTGATAACCGGAAATCTTTTTGTCTGATTTTTCAAGTTGAAAAGTTTTCTCCTTTTTTAATAATAGGAATATCTGTAAGGTGTTTAAAATGAAAAAGTCAATACTCACTGTCTGCTGTGAGCTTACCACGCAAACCGATCCTGGAGCCTGTCAGTAGTCTTCCTTTGTGTCTGCCGTTAGATTTAACCGTTCTGTGTCCCAGGAGGAATTCCTCTACACTGTTCCTCGGCTCTGCGGTCCTGCGTATGCTCACTACGGTCAGAGCAGTGTCTTTGAATATCCTCAATATGTCATTAGCGGTTCAAGCGCAGTGTCTTTGTGTCTCCAAATATCCTCGGTATGTCATCAGCAGTTCAGCCGAGTAATCCGGCCTTTTTCAAGCTATACTACTCTTTTTTTTCTGCTCACTACACTACAGTAATGGAGTTCTTAAGTGAAACTTAATCCAATGACAAGGGTAATCCACAACTTCAGGCAGCTCCTCTAGTGTGTCACGCCACAACACAAGAAAAGAAGATCTAGAATACAAAAAATAGATGGCGCCACATAGTGCAAATCAGTCTGGTAAACCAATGGTAGATGTACAAGCAAAGAGAATCCTACTCTTTGTCTTCTGGCAGACTCTTAGGCACACCTGGAGCAGGGGATCTCCTCGCCCCACCAGAGGGAGTCCAGAGATGATCACTGGGAGCCACAGAGAGTGTCAGGCAAAGGTCAGCAGTGGAGACCAGCACTCAAACATGGCAAAATAGCAATCAGTATTGCGATATACAGGGTAATAAAGATGCAGCAGCAAGATGACAAGTGGTTAAAAGTTTAATATAAAGGATTAAAACAACAGCAACATGTTTCTCAGTGGCACAGCACTGTTTCTTCAGGCTATAAAAACAATCTCACAGCTGCTACACTTATACCTAATGGCATCAAATCAGCAATCAGAATGAGTACACACCCACTGGATGCAAACTGTCATATAAATATTATAACAACACATATAACTGAGTATTTGTGATTGAGGAAAAATTCCCGTAAGTTTAATATCCATACGATCTCAACGATAACAGAATAATATTCATAAACTAAATGTGATGTATAAAACATCTATAATACAACAAACAACGCAAATTATGTGGAGAGGGGGCATGGTCAGAATTGTTAGAATCCTCATACTGTTAATAAAGTAGATACAAAGAAAAATAGATGTAGATATCATGTGCAAACACCTTTGGAAGCATCAACTAACACATATACAACATATAACAATCAAGGATATGTGTCATAGGTCGCCTATAAAGGATCGCCTATAAGAAGTCGTATAATGGGATCATGTGTAGACTACCCTAATCAAGATCCTTATAGTGAGAGGGGGCGTGGTGTAGTGACGTCATCCACTACCTATATGGGTCAACAATATAAGACATAAATCGATGCGTAGCATAGGATAGATTAAACATGTGAGAATCGCAAAACTACATAAGCATGTGGAGAGAAACTAAGAAACACAAATTATGACATGTCGTGACACCTAAAAGAAAGGGGTGTGAGAGGTCACGTAATAAGTGTCACAGTTCTATACTGACATGTAGAAGGGGTACTAAGATTGGGAGACGTGTATAGGATGGAAATGGTCCAATAATAATGGAAAGGGCATAAATAGCAAACTGTCAAAATCAGCGCTATCACTTATAAATAGTGAACCGTGACAGTACTCACTAGGGCAGTGTTTTTCAACCAGTGTGCCGTGGCACACTAGTGTGCCGTGAGAGATCCTCAGGTGTGCCACGGCAGACTGACAACAGTGCAGGGGTGTCCCTCTTTCAAATTTTGAAATATTGGTATGTATGTGACAGGCTCATCAGGCATCATTTACAACCATGACATTGACATTCATTCACAGACAATCATTATGATTGTTTGTGAATGAATGTAAATATGTCATGCATAGTTTGTAGGAGTCATGGCATGACAGTACAGTGTGTGTGTGTATATATATATATATATATATATATATATACACACACTGTATATATATATATATCCTGTATTAGGCTACAATGTGTGAATTTGTAAAATTTTGGGATGGTGGTGTGCCACAGGATTTTTTAATGTAAAAAAGTGTGCCACGGAAAAAAAAAGGTTGCAAATCACTGCACTAGGGGACAGTTAATAAGTGCAAAGATACAAAGGTTAGTTCATACAAATAAATAGACGATGATAATATATAATATAATCAATAATCAAAGTGGGGGAATAATCATAAACCATGACATGGGGTTAATGTGAGTAAAAAATATATATATGTCATTGACAGTGAACCGATAAGAGCAAACAATCAATACATATGTGAATAGAGTGTAATGTGGTTAAAAAGACATCCTAGACCCAGTGTTGCCCCAGTCTATAGATAGCCAAAAATAAACAAAATACAAGTGGGGATAACGTAATCAGCATAGGGGCATTGCAAAGAACAATAAACTGCGGCACGTGCAGAAATGGCTTTTGATCAGCAATATACTAAACAAAGACAAAGACTAGACAAAGTCACCAATAGAAAGAAGACTCATGCTGGACACAGACTACAAAAATACACAAAATTATATATGGGTACACAATGATCCCCAGAAAAACACACACATGGACCATATAATAGTGTTCTATATATCATGCAGAATAGAAAGGGATCTAATAAATAGTATGGAAACTACCTCTTTATAAATACTAACACTGCCAGTGTCTGCAATGGTAGAAGATGGAACAGAATCTGTTTAGATGATATAAAGACTACCTCCACACATATAATGATGCTAATAGTGTCCCCAAAAATAGAGAAATAAATAAAAGGAAATATGAAAAAATAAGTTTGTATTTATAGTGAAATACTAGGTTGATATATGGTTATATATTTAATATTTAAATTAAAACTATTGTAAGAGAGTTGATTGTTTTTTTAAAATCTAAGTAATTAAGCTTAAAAAGCAGCTAAATCCATATTCATGTTGAGTCCAGAGGGAAACAGGGTCTTTAGCTTATAGATCCAATAAGTCTCCCTTTGTCTCAATCAATTATATCTATTGTATAAATGAAAAGGATAATAGTTTCTAATGGGCAAATGTTAAAAGTATTTAGGGACCCGTTATGATTTATATTGCAGTGTTTTGGGACACTATGGTTTTTAAAATTATTCTTCATATCTGTAATGTTCATTTCATCTGTTTCTTACAACTCGGCAGGTACGACCGACATATTGGATCCCACAGAAATTGCAAGTCAACATATAGACTACATAGGTGGTGTTGCATGACAGATGTTGGTTAATGATGTATGTTTTACTAGTAGTATGGTAAGATAATGAATTCCTTGCTATCAATTTATTCTGAAATGACATTCGATCATTAGAGTTACTTGCTAGTTTTATATTGTTATCTTTATCCCTATTTTTGTGGACAACAACCTTTCTGGTTGCCAGATGCAAAAGATTCAGCAGAACTAATATTGCCCTTCCATAAAAACAACAAATCATCAATGTATCTGTCATAGTAGACCAGGTTTGCCCGGTATGCTGAGCTGTAAATATACAAATCTTCAAAGACACCCATAAATAAGTTAGTAAAGCTCAGGGTGAACCTGGTCCCCATGGCATGGCTTATTACATCACCTCTCACGCCCCTTTCTTTTAGGTGTCACGACATGTCATAATTTGTGTATTTTCTGATGATTCTGACCACGCCCCCTCCCCAAATTATTAGCGTTGTTTGTTGTATTATAGACGTTTTATACATCACATTACATTTATGAATACTGTTATCGTTAAGATCGTTAAAATTACTGGGATTTTCCTCAATACAAAAATACATATATAGTTATATGTGTTGTTATAATATTTATATGACATTTTGCATCCAGTGGGTGTGTACTCATTCTGATTGCTGATTGGATGTCATTAGGTATAAGTGTAGCAGCTATGAAATTGTTTTTATGGCCTGAGGAAACAGTGCTGTGCCACTGAGAAAACAGTTGCTGTTGTTTTAATCCTTTATACTAAACTTTTAAACACTTGTCATCTTGCTGCTGCATCTTTATTACCCTGGATATCGCCATACTGCTTGCTATTTTGCCTATGTTTGAGTGCTGGTCTACACTGCTGACCTTTGCCTGACACTCTCTGTGGCTCCCAGTGATCATCTCTGGACTCTCTCTGGTGGGACGAAGATATCCCCTGCTCCAGTTGTGCCGGATGACTTATTGGTTCTGGCCTGCCTGTATAGCACATTTGTGCTGACCAACACATGAGTAGGATTCTCTTTGCTTGTACATCTACAATTGGTCTACCAGCCTGATTTGTACTATGTGGCACCCTCTATTTTTTGTATTCTAGAAATTCCCATTACTGTTAGCTGATGATGGGCTCCAGAACATAGTGGATAGAAAAATTAGGTTAGTTTACAAAAGAAGGAGAACAGTGGGGAATATGGTGGCCCCTACAAGACTAAAGTCTGAGGATATGGATAATTCTTACTGGCTTGAACTGTCGCTCCACGTACATTGTGTACTTGATTTCTTGCACTCAGTGCGGATTACAGTATGTGGGTCTCAGTGCAAGGGAAGCCCGAGTCAGAATTAAGGAACATCTAGCTGACATCAGGGCAGGTACACTCACTACACCACTCATCAAACACTTCTCTCAATTTTAATGACAAAGACATGAGGAGCTTTAAGTGTAATATTATAGAGAGGGTCCTTCCTATGAAACAAGGGGGCAATAGAGCCAGAAAACTGGCAGAAAGAGAGGCCTTCTGGATATTCAAACTAAAAACTAGAATACCAGAAGGCCTTAACTCTGAATTTGACCTCATAAATTTCTGTTTATTAATCAGCATAAATCTGGCCATTATCTATATTGAAATCTAGTGGTTCCTCCTGATAGGGGAGTGGTCCAACTTAGGTGTGCTGCTATAAGTGGGATCCTTTTGTTTATATCTGTGTAGCAAACTGTATTTGACACGTAGCATATTTACATGTACTGGTAGCCAAAGAGCAGCTCAGGGTCATCACATAAGTCATATTTGTCTAGTTATGTTATTAAATAGACAGGTAGTATATATATTTTCATACAGTATTAAAGAACATTTTAGGATCATTATTCACCCCGTTTTTGGTTAGTCAAGTGATTATATAGAGCTAGCGTTGCTGTCTTTTTACTATTATTAACGAATAGTGTATGTACGGATCAGTGTAATCCACACAAGGGGGAAGTGTTCAATACGGAGGAACCATTCAGTCTGGGATGATTCATATTTACTTACACACATTCACACTATGGGTTTATTGCATTCATTGCATGTAGAGGTGTATCAAGTATTGAAAGAGACTATATCATTTAAATTGTTTAAATGGACCAAGGGTAAAGTTGTATCTAATTTCCCATCATTTCCTCACTAAAATGAACATTAATGTTAAGCAGAATAATGTTGAAGAAACAAAAACACAAGTTCACCAAAATATATTGATTAACCCTTGAAGAAAGCAGTAGCTAAAATTCAGGGTTTGTTCTTTGTTAAAATTCCAAAATGGCTTGATAGCTTCCTATTTATCAGTGCTGTACTCTCTAATAAGCTATGCCCCATTGCTGCATTGATTGGAGAATGAGGATAACACACATCCATCTCCACTTAAATACCCATGTCATGAAATGACAGCCAACCAAGAATTATTGGATATGGATTAATCTGAAATAAATCTAGAGTTGACAGATAATTAAAAAAAAAATCTTAAAGTTAAAAAAAAAATGCTATCTGCAACTGTTTAGCCTCTGTGCTGAAGATGGAGAAGGTTGAAATGCAGATAAATAGATTTACTTTCCTCTCTTTAGAAGATAAGGTATCTCTTGCATGGTTAATCCCTTGACAGTTATGAAAGAGTATTTGAAAGATGTATCTAAGAATGAATTAACTGTTGCAGTTAAGACTGTAATTGTGGGTTTATAACAATATATGGCTACAGCCAAATGAATGTTCTTTTGGAGAAGACCAAAAAAAATTATTATTTCAGTAACATTTGTATTTACAATTATCTATTAAATCTGATAAAAGATCATAAACAAATTTAACCTAAATTACAATGTGTTAATATTTAAAAATATTTTCTATATAGTATCTAATTATACATCCATCATTTTTTTTGCTTAAACTAACTGATAATTAAATATGTCGGGTTTACTTCCTCCCTCAGATGATGTAGTTTAAATACTTCCTTGCCATTAAAGGACCACTAAATGCAATAGAACGGCATACTTAACAAGTGCATAATAAAAAGACAATGCAATAACACCTACTCTAAATTTAAACAAAAACAGGTTTTTTTCTGGCAAATTTATTTTTTCTCCCATTTTTTAGTCCCCTGTATCATGTGACAAACATCACCCAATCACAGAATAGTATACACCCTGGGAGCTTGTTCCATAGAAAGTGTGTGTATAAAATGACTGCAACATTTGATAATTGAAGTGAATTTGAAAGTTTCTTAAAACTGCATGTTCTATCTAAAACAAAAAAGTTTATTTTGACTTGAGTGTCCCTTTAATTGGTCACAATCAATGGTGATAAGCTTTAAAAGTAGTTTATTCCAAGGGGCCAATTTACCAAAGTGCAAGCGGATATAATATGATGTAGCATTAATCATTACACAAGCAGTTCTGGTGAACTGCTTGTGCAATGCTGCCCCCTGCAGATACGCGGCCGCTAGCAGGGGATGTCTATCAACCAGATTGTATAGGATTGGGCGGATTGATGTCTGCGGCCTCAGAGCAGGCGGACAAGGTATGGAGCAGCGGTCTTTAGACCGCTGCTTCTTAACTATTGTTTCCGGCGAGCCTGAAGGCCGCACGGAAACAGGGGGCATAAAGCCCCATTCGGCCCCCAAGACTGAACTTGATTTCTAAAACCCTGCGCACATCTGCCCAGATTACAAATAGAGTGCTATTGATCAATATTGCTGGACCATGCTAAAATTAGCATGCAAATCGATATTACAAGTCCAAAGTAAACAAAATAACCAGAAAAGGTTTAACGCATCTTAAATTTATTTAGCATGCCCTATGCTTTCAATGGATTTTGTGACATTGCTAAACATCAATCATATTATGCACGAGGGCAAACTAAAATAGCGCTGAATAATAAGGGCTACTTAAGACCTGAAGTAAATTGTGAGGGCTAGAAAAAAAGTTTCAAAGCGTATGTAAAACTATTAAAGTGTAAATTACAACCAAGAACTGTTAAAGTGTGAATCCAAATGAATCTATCGATTAAACACTTTGGGCTCCATGTACTAAGCAGTCAGCGAGCTACCCGCAACAAATCTCGCGCCCAAACTCGCAAACTGATATGTACAAAGCCGTCAATTATGTAAAAACTCGCATCTTTAAAATTGCGAGCGTACTTATCCGCCATACCTCGCTACCTCTCCATTTTTTACTGTAATTAGACACATTTGACCACCAACTCGCCAAAAACGAATGTACTAAAAAATCTATTTGTCCGCTCGCGTCAATTTCCGCTCCCACCTCGTTATTTTTGCCTCGCCACCTTTTAGGTGGCGGGCAAGGTACAAAACAATAGGAAAGTCACTCTAGACGCCAGTCTAGACATATATAAAAGGCAGTAATATCAGCATTGTACTTACATTGTTCATTTCAGCAGCTATGGAGAGAATTCTGTTTTTGTTTATTCTCCGTTTGATGCGAATCCGGGCTAGAAGACAGAATACTGGAAATGTAGCTAATCGATTGGTTAGAAGAAGGAGAGTTCGAGTCCCCCGTGTATTCCTTCCACGGGTTGGTTTGCACGGCCTTTCTGACCGAGAGATCATACAAAGATTCCGGCTTGATCGTGAATCGATATTACACCTGTATCGAGAGATTGAAGATCATTTGGAGCCGATGACTGCTCGTTCACAAGCTATTCCGGGACTTCTCAAACTATTAGCGGCATTGCATTTTTTTGCAACAGGCTCCTTTCAGGCAGTTTCTAGCGTCATTATTGGAATGAGTCAATCTGCTTTTTCACGCCACTTATCCAAAGTAATAGGGGCTATGATGGTTATTTTTCATCGATATGTTTGTTTGCCATCTACCCCTGAAGAATGGCAATCTATCAAGTCAAATTTCTATAGGATGGCTGGGATGCCCAATGTCCTAGGTGCCATAGACTGTACCCATGTTGCTGTAAGACCACTTCAAGCTCGTGAGGAGATCTATAGGAATCGAAAGCATTTCCATTCCTTGAATGTCCAGATGGTCTGTGACCCCCACATGAGGATTATCAGTGTCCGTTCTAACTTTCCTGGATCCTGTCATGATTCTTACATTTTAAGGCAGACTGGGTTATACCGGAAGTTCGAGGAGGGAAATATGCCTGACGGATGGCTTCTAGGTAAGCATAACTGGCGTCTAATATGTCTCTCATTTCAATGTACCAAAATTGCGCCCAATTTGTCGACTGTAATCTGTATAGTTTAATTGTATTGTATAGTTCTGAATCTTTATAATTATTCTTATATTAATATTTATATTTATTATATCTTCTATTAGGAGATGGAGGGTACTCATGTACAGAATGGCTGTTGACTCCCTATAACAACCCACAGACCAGAAGTCAAGTACGTTTCAATGAAGCTCACCGATCTACCAGGGGGATTATTGAGAGGACTTTCGGTCTTTTGAAAATGCGGTTTCGATGTCTTGATCGTTCTGGTGGTGCTATGCAGTATGCACCAGAGAAAGTTGCCAAAATTATATTGGTTTGCTGCATACTGCACAATATTGCAATTAAAAGAGGCTGTCCATTAGAAGATGAAGATCCAATAGATACTGATGATTTACCAGAAGAAATATGTGTCGAACAAGCTAATAGGCGTGGAAATGCAACAAGGGACATGGTTTCAGAGCAATATTTTGTGTTTGAGGATTAAAGTTTCAGTTGATCAATAAAAAACTTTCTTTATTAACTTGTCTCCATTTTTTTTTAAGAGTTAAGGTTATTAAAAATCACTCATGATAAACAGTTAAATACATAACAGTTGTTGCTCTTCAATTATCAAAGGTTTCAAATAAATAAAGTTTATGATCAAAGTTATTACAGACAATATATTATAGGTAATACATTGTCTTTGTGACATCACACTAGTGTCTACAGCTGCTCTCACTCTTTTACATATGTGATTATTGTAATGTAATCCCTCCATAGCTGATGCTAATTCATTGTATTGTGTCATTGAATTGTAGCTGTAACAAGCGACAGTATATTCAACAGTGCTTTATGTTATCAGATTGGATTTTTGAGTTAAAAAAGACTTGCTAATTTTATTTGTTTTATTCTAACCTCTATTTTTAACAGCTACTAGGTTTTCCCATATTCAAATAAATACCTTAAGGGCTTACTCTTAGCACTTATTTTCTTAACCTTTATAATATATTTTTGCATTCAAGATTTGTTAAAAGAATAGTGGCATATAGAAAATAATGGCAAAATAAATTATTTTATTACAAAATTATAATCTTTAAACATTATATATTAACAATTGTAAACCAAAGTAACTTGTTATACATATAAACACATCTGAAAAAAAAGGAAATGTTTAGAAACCAAATAACAATTGTAAACCAAAATAAATTCTAATACATATAAACACATATGAAACAAAGAAAATGTTTAGAAACAAAATAACAATTGTAAACCAAACAACATTTTAATACATATAAACACATCTTAAAAAAATTAAATGTTTAGAAACAAAATAAAAATTGTAAACCAAATTAAATTTTAATACATAAAAACACATCTGAAACAAATAAAAAAATGTTTAGAAACAATAACTATTGTAAACCAAAGTATAAATGTTAATACATACACATCTGAAACAAAGAAAATGTTTAGAAACAAAATAACAATTGTAAAACAAAGTAAATTTTAATACATATCAACACATCTGAAACAAAGAAAATGTATATGAAACAAATATCATTTGTAATAACTATAAACATCGATATTTACAAACCTTCATAAAATACATTAATCTACATATACATTATATTTTTCTCTATTTTTCGGGGATACATATCTGGATCAATGCGCTAATGATTGACATAACGATTAATCACGTCATCGTCAAACATGTCGCGTCCTGAACCTTTTGGTGCTGGAGAATTGGTGATATTAGTTTATGCCATGGATAAATATTTCCCTAAACGGATTGGTGGTGTGAGGGGAGTGAGACAGGAATGCCGAGACAAAATTATATACGAGATGCTGAGAAGAATGCATCGTATTTCAAAAATTAAAAGAACAAGACGACAGTGTCTTAGAAAATATAGTGATTTGAAGAGAAGAGAACCGAAGTACTATAAATCGATTCGAAGATTGATAAGGACATGTAAGTTTCAAAATTATATATGAAATAATTTTTAATAATATAAAAAAAGGGTTTATTTTTTAACTGCGTCATCATTGACGAATCCAGGAAAATAATATTTCCTGACTGTTACTTTGACTATATTAGTATATACAATTGCAAAAAGTTACAAAAGTTAGCATGCAGAACTGAGTTAGTAGATTAAAATTTAACTATATAACTATATACACTTAAAAGGTTAGAAAACTTAGCATACAAAAATGAGTTAGTAGAGTAAAATATAACTATATTAGTATATAACATTGAAACATGCAGAACTGAGTTAGTAGAATAAAATATAAATATATTACTATATAACATTGAAACATGTTAGAAAAGTAAGCATGCAGCATAATTATTTCAATTTTTTTTATTAAATTTTTTTCTTATATATATGTTTATAGATATGAGAAGTAGGAGAATGAAGTGTGCACACCCACCACGCTACTTAAGGTCAATGTTGGTGCAAACACCCAGAAGTGAAGCTCTTTCTCCACCTTTGCCAATAACACTATTGGATATCGAATTATCTCCAAATCCATATGCAATTTGTCATAAAGAGACACAGACAGGTAATGACTTATTATTTAAATTTTAAATCATATATTTTAGGTTTTGGCTTAAAAAGTTTTAGCATGCAATATTAATCAAGTTGCTAATTTACTTCTATTATCATTTTTTTCCTCATTTACTTTCTATTTTTATTTGAAAAAGAGGGCATCTAAGCTAAGGAGCCAGCCAATTTTTGGTTGAGCACCATGGACAGCACTCTTTGATTGGTTCTGTCCAATTATCAAGTACAACACAGTTGGTTCACCAAAAATGGGCTGGCATCTAAACTTAGATTCTTGCTTTTCAAATAAAGATACAAAAAGAATGAAGTAAAATATAAAGTTTATTTAAATTGCATGCACTATCTGAATCATGAAACTTAGAAATTGGTTTCTATGTCACTTGTAATGATTATTATTATTATTGTTTTAAATAATATATACAAGGTTTTTGATTTAATAGTTTTCTATCTTTGTAATTTCGTTCATAGATATTACCATGGAAGAAATGGAAACTAGTATGGAAATGGAAGAATTTCAAAATCCAGATAGTGTGACAATATTTGAAGCATTAACTTCAGATGATACTCAACCAAGGATAGAAGTTTTACCAACAATGATGGTAGATAAAGGTATGTTTCATACTCAGTAATCTTAAATCTAAGAAAATACAAGTTTTAACTAATACATATATTGTATATTTCAAATAGGAGTTGGCTCAGATGAAAGCTTTAAAGGAGTGGACATAAGTGTAGAAGCTAATATAGTAGATAACGTAGATAACAGCACATCAGGAGGTAATATTTGTGATGAAAAACCCTATCATACATTGAATATGTATATGACAATTGAATTAAATTTTGCTTTTCATTTATTTTTCTACAGATTTATCTTCAACATCAACTATTGAGACTGCAGACAAAAGTACTCAGAGTTGTCTAGAAGATCATGTCAAACAAAAAATTTCTAAAATTAGGGCAACTTTGGCAATGTTAATGGAGCAAGTAGATTTTTTATACCGTAAATATGTAATTTGATTTCATTTTTTGTTTTGTCATGATTAATAACTGAGAAAAAGTTTTGTGTTGAAGAATCAAAAGTGAGTTTGAATTTATGTAAATAAACTTTTTTTTTGGCCATAAAAAAATTTGTCTTTATTAAATAATAACATTTTAAACTTAAAGGGACACTGTATCCAAATTTTATCTTTTGTGATTCAGATAGAGCATGCAATTTTAAGCAACTTTCAAATGTACTCCTATGATCAAATTTGCATGCTCTATCTGAATCACAAAAGAAAAAATTTGAGTACAGTGTCCCTTAAAAATACACAAACAATAACTTTGTACACAATATACAGAGTAAAAAAATTAACAGTGACTAACATTTTAAACTTAAAGGGACACTGTATCCAAATTTTATCTTTTGTGATTCAGATCGAGCATGCAATTTTAAGCAACTTTCAAATGTACTCCTATGATCAAATTTGCATGCTCTATCTGAATCACAAAAGAAAAAATTTGAGTACAGTGTCCCTTAAAAATACACAAACAATAACTTTGTACACAATATACAGAGTAAAAAAATTAACAGTGACTAACATTTTAAACTTAAAGGGACACTGTATCCAAATTTTATCTTTTGTGATTCAGATAGAGCATGCAATTTTAAGCAACTTTCAAATGTACTCCTATGATCAAATTTGCATGCTCTATCTGAATCACAAAAGAAAAAATTTGAGTACAGTGTTCCTTAAAAATACACAAACAATAACTTTGTACACAATATACAGAGTAAAAAAATTAACAGTGACTAACATTTTAAACTTAAAGGGACACTGTATCCAAATTTTATCTTTTGTGATTCAGATAGAGCATGCAATTTTAAGCAACTTTCAAATGTACTCCTATGATCAAATTTGCATGCTCTATCTGAATCACAAAAGAAAAAATTTGAGTACAGTGTCCCTTAAAAATACACAAACAATAACTTTGTACACAATATACAGAGTAAAAAAATTAACAGTGACTAGATAATAAAAAATGTTCACTCCAGACGTTGCCTCTTTGGGTCTGTTGTCGCCTCCCTTTCACTGACAATAGCCAACAGAGATTGTAATGTCCTTTCGCTGATGCTCAAAGCTCTGTTAATTTGATGGTTTTTCTCTTCATCCATCTGCCTCTGCCACTGGAACATCTCTCTTTGCAGCTGTAATTTCTGCATCTCTATCTCATTCCTTTGCCTTTCGATTTCCACATTTTTTTCTGACAGAGCAGCCCAGCGTTCAATATTAGTGTTAATAATATTCAGCATTTCTCTGTGGTCCTCTCTGTATTGCCTTGCCAGTGTCAACATTTCCCTCAATGCAACATCGCCAAATTGTCCTTCTGCCGGTGTATTGTCAATATTTACACCACCTGTTTGCAGTTCAATTGGTGGTGCCTGTGTTTCAACAGGTTCCTCAATGTTTTCTGGTGTGTGAATTTCATCCGGTTGCGCATCTCCCAAATCTTCAAGAATATCCGGAGTCTCACTTCCATCATGCCCTCCTGGTGGTTCATCTTGAATGGGATTTTCCACTATCGGCATGAGATTGATAGTGATCTCCCTTGATGAGTTTTCTTCTTCTAGATCAAGACATAACAAATTGTTAGTAAATAAAAATAAAATGTTATAAAAACACTTGCAGAAATAGAATAGAAGGAGAGAGCAGATACAACCGTCATACACCAATTTAAGTTATATTATATATATATATATATACATATGTGATACATACCATCAAATAATGGAGATGAATGTCCAGTCAATCTCTGGAAAAGACGTCCCAAATCACCTATAAAAAAATAAATAACATAAAAATAAATAAATAAAATGCTTTTTTGTCAATGTAACGATATATTCGAAATTATTAATGGAAATGTATTTTGCAATTAACTGGACACTGAAGCAAAAATAATCTTTTTGAGAATAAGATATATTGCATGGAATTTCTATCAGCTTTCTTATGTAATACTATGATCAATTCTCAAAAAGAAAATAATGATAAATTTTAAAAAAATTTGAAAGTTGATTAAAATAGCATGCATGCTCTACAAGAATCCTCATTTAAAAAAATATGTACAAGATCTCGAAATAGAATATGTCAATAATGACATTTGACATTTAAAAAAAAAATTACAAAAAAAAAATTGAGAGATAAAAGAGATAAAACACACAACATTGAAATTATTCATTTGTAAAGTACTTACCAGTTGCTCTACCAACACCAGTTTGTGGAGTGCTGGTCCTTAGATCCGGAAGTGTGTCCGCCGAGGAAGTTGTGTGTGTAACATTAGATGATGAGCGTATAAATTGTCCATGTGTAAAACTGTCCGAAGGTCTTGAAACAGCTGCACCGGGTGGTCTCGAAACCGCAGAAGAAGAAGTAGAACAAGTGGGCACCTCGTTACTCCTCACAGGCTCTGCTGTTGTTGGCATTGCTTAAAAAAAATAAAAATAAAAAAAAAATTAGGTTTATTTTTATTTATATTTGAAACTGAAAGTTAAAACTGTTAATAATAATAATTACAGCAGTGAATGCAGGCTCAATCATTAAAGGGACATGCCAACCACCTTTTTTTATGATTTGGAAAGAGAATGCAGTTATAAACATCTTTATAATTTACTTATATTATCTAATTTGTTTTATTCTATAGATATTCTTTGTTGAAAAGCATTTGATTGATGCACAAAGAAGCCTCGTGTGATTGGCTCAACATGTGTATTTATTTTTCTTCAACTAAGAATATCTAGAAAATTGAAGTAATATGTTGTTTAAATTTCAATTCTCTATCCGAATCATTAATAAAAGATTTTGGGTTTAGTGGCCCTTTAAAGGGACATGAAAAAAAATAATTACCTTTACAAATTGCATAAGAAAATGCATTTTTAAAAATATTTAAATGTATTATGTTTTTGCATTCATTGGATTTTTATACTTTGAGGAAAAGCAAATCTATACAGGCACAGTAAATGATCATTGGTTGATGCACATAGATGGTTCATGTGACTGCGTCAACTATGTGCATAGCTATATCTGAAAAATGTATGTTTATAAAGCGGAGAACAATTTTGAAAGATGCTAACAATAATATTCTATAGTGAAATAACGCAACATGGAAGTCAATAGATCAGAAATTTAAGAAGGCATGTGATCTGGGGTTAGTCTCATGATTAATGTCGGACATACAATATTATTTTAATAGTTTCAAATTACATTATTTCTATTGTCATTATCTCTTTAAGGTTTCTATGCAATACTGGTTTGAAAATAAACACATGGGTGTTATCTTTAGGGATCACTATAGTAATAATCAACAAATCTTTAGTTCCGTTAGACCATTAAAAAAAAGGCAGTATAACAATACTATTATTGTACAATCCCTTATACATATATGAGACATAAATGATTACAGTATTTGGGGCCTAAATGGCTTGTACAATCCCTTATACATATATGCGAGATAAATTATTACAGTATTTCGGGCCTAAATGGCTTGTACAATCCCTTATACATATATGCGAGATAAATTATTACAGTATTTGGGGCCTAAATGGCTTGTACAATCCCTTATACATATATGCGACATAAATGATTACAGTATTTGGGGCCTAGATGGCATATAGGATACTGAAGCGTAAGAAGTCAGATAATGTTATTTTAAAGAAATATATATTGGAGACAATAACCTATCATAACTTTAAAAAGAACATTTACGTCAACTATGTTGTACATTTACCTCTTAAATCACTGTCACAATCATCCGTTATGCCAGTGATGATCTCCGGTCCCAGACGCTGAACAAGCTTCTGCTCATAGTCATTGAGGTCTGCCACATATGCTGGTCCACCTCCGGTAGCACGTGCCGAATTTTTCTCTCTGGCCAATTTAGCTTTGGCGAAGCGTTTAATGTCGTTGTAACGCTTCTTCAGCTGATCGACATCCTTTTTTCCTGGACCCTGGGCACTAACAGCGTCGCTGATCCTTTGCCAGATCTGCTTCCTTCTAGAAAAATTTGTCTGTTTGACACGACATCCAAACAAATAATCATAAGAGTCAATAATCATATCAATCAAAACGACGTTTTGCTGATGAGAAAAGTGAGGATTCTTGGATTTTGAAGCGGTTTCAGATCCAGATGAAGCCATATCGAAATAGTAAATAAAGATCTCAAAAACGAGCGCTCTGTAATTACTCTCCAAAAATTTTGGAACAATAATAAAGTTGTTTAGAAAACTTGTCCATTTATAGGAGCAAAATTCTATTCCCGCTTCTACTATGACGTTCATGACACCTTACATGTCACGTGTTAACAATTGGCCAGACAATTGAACTGAAAGTTAAGTACATCAGCTTATTCGCGGCGAGCGAGGCGTCAAATTTATCAATATTCCGCCACTGCTCGCGGCGGGCTAGAGGTGTCTATTTGTTGTGGGATTATTAGTACATAGCTACAGCGGACACCATTTCGCCCGCGGCGAGTAACGGCGAGTTTAGCCGCGACTAAAATGACGGATGAATTGACGGCTTAGTACATGGAGCCCTTTGAGCCCACATGGGCTTAATGCTCATTTGGACTTCTCTGTATTTTTTTGATCTTGTGTATTTTTTTGATCTTGTTTATATTCCTTGTTTTTGTTGTTGTTTCTGTTTTGTTTTCTTATTTTATTCTACTTTCTACTCCTTTTTTTTTTTTTTACTTTTTGATGTTTGTCTTGTATTTGTTGGTGTCACTATGTATATTGGCATGTTTGTCTTTTAGTTTGATCCCATTTCATTTCATCTGCTAAACACATAGCATCCACAATCTTTGTGTGTCCTGCATTTTTTCACTTCTTTGCTCGACTTCTGATCTGGCTATCCACCTATTGTTAAGGTGGGACATTTTTGGCTTTACCTATCCTTGGTGCCTGGTAGGGTTTAATGTATACCCTGGTCGTTGGTGCACTCCACTACTGTCTGGGCTAGCGTTTATTATAGTAGTGTGTGCCTAGTGGTTCCTGTATCCTTGTACATTCTATTATTAGGTGTCTGCATGTCATTATACCATTAGTGTTGATATAGTTCTGGACCGTTTGGGTCTATGACTCCCTTTGTTTTACCCGTGTTCCTCTTGGTTAGTGTCACGCGCTTGCCACTGTGTCCAGTTTGCCGCTGTTTGGCTGATTCCAGACATACCGGCATATTTTGCATTGTATATATTGTGCTTACTCTGGGGTTGCAAAAGTTTAACTCTGTGCGCTACTTGGGGCTACCCTATCCACATTCATACTATTAGCCTTTTTTTATCTTGGGGTGATGCCGCTGGCAACACTAGGTATTGTATATATTCTTTTCACATTTGGTCGCGTTCTATTTGGGCTCGTGTGTCCATTAGTCCCGCGGTGGTTCTATGTTATCGGAACCCCCTGGTGTGTGCATTTGTTACTGCTGTCTTTAATGTGCATGTCGTGAGTATTGCAGTGTCTCTTTGGTGCTGATTAGTTTATATAATCTTTCGCAGACTCTCTGCTCTATGAACATTATGTCATATTGTCATCATTCATTGTTGATGCACCTGATGGGCCGGTATTTACACATTTCTGTGTCACTGGAACTTGATCTATCACATATGAGATACTTTTTAGTCATATTTTCTATGTGTCTTTATAGTCAGTGGAGGCTATGTGTACTACTCCAATTGCCTCTTATACTGATCATTTGTTTAATTTGTGCCTCTATAAGTTGCGGTAGGGTATGTGCATATTTTTTTACTAATGCTTGTTTTCTGAAATAGCTGTGTATGAAGGGTGATTGTGCGCTTTTCAATCACGCTTGCCGGGCCTTTGTTTTTGTTTCATAGATTTTTTTCTACATACAGCTGTGTGATTACCATAACAACGCAAGGCGTTGGCTGGGCTTATCCTATCACGTAGTGGTTGGTTTTATGGCTCCCCCTATTTAAGGCGTGCTTTCATGTCTAGAGTTACTTGTTTTTCTTGGATCTGAGATCTCTGCTACTCGGCAGTTGCAAGGTAATTAAAGTTTAAATCCCATTTGAGTTATGCTTTGATTTTATTCACCATGGCCCGGTTTCACTCCCTATCGGGGTCTATCCCTCTAGATCATGCTGTTCTGTGTAGCAGCTATGAGTCACACGGTATTATGTAGTTTATGCATAGGCGGTCTGTCACTGATTACCTTTGATATTTAATACACACTCTTTCTTGTGCTTGCTGTATTTTGATAGGTGGGACCCTGTTCCCATTAGTTCTTTATAGTGTTAAACTGTCTTGTCAGCATACAGTGACTCTTGCATGTACATGTTATGGCATTTTGTTTAATTTTTTTACCATGGTGACCAGTGGCGTCCTACTCTCTTTAGTCTTATCATGTGGGCTACGCTTAGAGCACGTTAACTGTTCATTTCGTGTTGTTGCCTAACTATTATTAGCACCTATGTTCAGCCTCTTTGTTTATGTGTTAGTGTTTCTTTTTGAGTGTATACTTTATCAGTTTTGCATCATGTTTGGTGGCTGTACATTTTGGGCTAATTAATGAATACATTGTCTCTTTTACAGAAAAGAAAAGAACGAATAGGAAACAAATCTCCAATTTTATTGTAATTTTTCTTTGTATGATAGAATACTGAGTTACAGTAATCTCCCTGGAGACCTTGTATAAGAGTAATACTCACATAATTAGGTCTAGCTTTGGGAGCAGTACGTAAGCATGGGACTGAACTTAGGAACGAATTGACTCAATTCACACGTATTGCGAATTGAGTTCAACAAAAATATGCTTTTATGTACTGTGAAACTTCTTGTGTATTCTTGTAACAAATCAATACTTTTTACATTTAAAATATAACTTTTATTTCTTGCTTTAAAAAGGACAGCAAAGTTGCACCTTTATTTGCTGCCTGCGTTGCTGCATTAAAAACACATCTCCTAGTTGTATTATTTCAACTCTAATCTGTAGATAGTCAATGAGCTGTGATCCTGAGTGGGGTGAAACAAACTATTTTGGTTATGTTTAATCAGTACCCTGAAAAGTGACTTAACAAAGTAAATCCTTATATTAAAGTAATGTGTGTTTCACCGTGCACTAGGTCTCAATCTCTAAAATTGTATTATCTCTATTCGTCAAGAGATAGCTAACTGACCAATTGTCAATTCAAAGCTATTAAAGGAATCTCATTGTTATTTGCTAAAATATTATTTTGTGATGAATCAGCCTGATGGTGTATCTGGTTGTAATTCAAAATTTATTACCCAGAGAGTTTTCTGTAGTATTAAAGATGGCTGAGTACTTTTATTCATATATGGCAAATAATTATAGCTTTAACATATAGGTTGGAAAGTGGTAGTTTCAGTAAATTATTCCTGGCTTTTTAGTTAGTTGTGTTCATTTGATATATCTGACTGCTTTATGATATCTAGTAACAAAAAGTCAGTATGTTAAGGCAGGTAACAGTTATTAACAATATCGTGGGATTTGACTCTTGCTTTATTCTGTCAAACTGATTAGAGATCAGTATTTTGCATATATTACTTAGGCAATTGTACTAGATGTTGAGTAATCTTTAACTTATATATTTCACGTTGTATGCTCAATATCCTTTGGCTTAGCTTAATCGTAACACTTGGATTGTATCTTTTTATTAAAGTAATGTGTGTTTCACCGGGCACTAGGTCTCAATCTTTAAAATTATATTATCTCTATTCGTCAAGAGATAGCTAACTGACCAAATTCAAAGCTATTGAAAGAATCTCATTATTATTTGCTAAAATATTATTTTGTGATGAATCAGCCTGATGGTGTATCTGGTTGTAATTCAAAATTTATTTCCCAGATAATTTTTTGTAGTATTACAGATGGCTGAGTACTTTATTTTCTCATATGGAAAATAATTATAGCTTTAACATATAGGTTGGAAAGTGGTAGTTTCAGTAAATTATTTCTGGCTTTTTAGTTAGTTGTGTTCATTTGATATATCTGACTTCTTTATGATATCTGGTAATAAAAAGTCAGTATGTTAAGGCAGGTAACAGTTATTAACAATATCATAGAATTTGACTCTTGCTTTATTCGGTCAAACTGATTAGAGATCAGTATCTCACATATATTACTTACGCAATTGTACTAGATGTTGAGTAATCTTTAACTTATATATTTCACGTTGTATGATCAATATTCTTTGGCTTAGCTTAATCGTAACACTTAGATTGTATCTTTATATGTGACCTATAATATCAGTTGCATGTTACAGTTTAACTGCTAACTGTGCGGATTGAGTTACAAAATGTATTACTTATCCGCTATTTGAACCTGCTAGTGTTTTTTTAATAATCAGTGTCGGTTAATCCGGTTATATAGTATTGCCTTTGTATTATCGCTTTGCTGTTTACCTTTTAGTTACCGCTAAGCTGGATATATAATGTTACCTTAGAATTACGGATATCCAGATTACCTTAAGTTGCCAGTCACTGTTGTGCTTACATTACCATTATTTTCTCACTATGTAAAATTTCAAAGAAAGCTTCTAAATGCCCGTTACTATGTTGAAGGAACCCCTGGGAAACGCGGCGTCAGGGGTTCCTTGAACAGTTTTTAACTGCTCTCCTATGTTGTTTAAATAATAGAAAACTCTAAGTCAAGTTATTGTTAAAAATCTTTCTAACATAGCTCAAGATTCTAGATCACTAACTGAACCAATATACTAAATGGTAAAATAAACAATACGGTAGCTTGAGAGTTACCTGTAGTAACGATTATTCAATAGCTACTTTGGTAATCCTATACAACAGTATTCCAGAAGGAAGTATTAGCATATCAATATCGGTATCTAGAAGGTAATCTGGTAATCGGCAATAATTTAGGTTATAGTATTTATCTAGCACAGAGGTAACTAAATGGTAAAGAGCATAGCGGTAATTCTTAGGCTATATTATGTATCCGGCAATACAGTAACTATAAGGTAAACCGCCCAACATAGTAACGGGCATTTAGAAGCTTTCTTTGAAATTTTACATAATGAGAAAATAATGGTAATGTAAGCACAACAGTGACTGGCAATTTAAGGTAATCTGGATATCGGTAATTCTAAGGTAACATTATATATCCAGCTTAGCGGTAACTAAAAGGTAAACAGCAAAGCGATAATACAAAGGCAATACTATATAACCGAATTAACCGAAACTGATTATTAAAAAAACACTAGCAGGTTCAAATAGCGGATAAGTAATACATTTTGTAACTCAATCCGCACAGTTAGCAGTTAAACTGTAACATGCAACTGATATTATAGGTCACATATAAAGATACAATCTAAGTGTTACGATTAAGCTAAGCCAAAGAATATTGAGCATACAACGTGAAATATATAAGTTAAAGATTACTCAACATCTAGTACAATTGCCTAAGTAATATATGTGAGATACTGATCTCTAATCAGTTTGACCGAATAAAGCAAGAGTCAAATTCTATGATATTGTTAATAACTGTTACCTGCCTTAACATACTGACTTTTTGTTACCAGATATCATAAAGCAGTCAGATATATCAAATGAACACAACTAACTAAAAAGCCAGAAATAATTTACTGAAACTACCACTTTCCAACCTATATGTTAAAGCTATAATTATTTGCCATATGTGAATAAAAGTACTCAGCCATCTTTAATACTACAGAAAACTCTCTGGGTAATAAATTTTGAATTACAACCAGATACACCATCAGGCTGATTCATCACAAAATAATATTTTAGCAAATAACAATGAGATTCCTTTAATAGCTTTGAATTGACAATTGGTCAGTTAGCTATCTCTTGACGAATAGAGATAATACAATTTTAGAGATTGAGACCTAGTGCACGGTGAAACACACATTACTTTAATATAAGGATTTACTTTTTTAAGTCACTTTTCAGGGTACTGATTAAACATAACCAAAATAGTTTGTTTTGCACCCCACTCAGGATCACAGCTCATTGACTATCTACATATTAGAGTTGAAATAATACAACTAGGAGATGTGTTTTTAATGCAGCAACGCAGGCAGCAAATAAAGGTGCAACTTTGCTGTCCTTTTTAAAGCAAGAAATAAAAGTTATATTTTAAATGTAAAAAGTATTGATTTGTTACAAGAATACACAAGAAGTTTCACAGTACATAAAAGCATATTTTTGTTGAACTCAATTCGCAATACGTGTGAATTGAGTCAATTCGTTCCTATTGTCTCTTTTACACCCTGTTAAATTGCCCAGCTGTGCATATGTGGATACATTATCATTGTGGTTGGTAGCATATTATTTTTGTTACTCTTGTGATTTCATTTTGTGCCTCTTTCTGGTATGGTTGTTTTGTGTTTGTTCTTTGGTTATCCTTTGTTGGATTATTGATGATTCCTACATCTGACAGTCCAGTCAGTTTTTATCATGATTGGTGGTGTTTAGATAGGTAGGTTTTTTTTTTTTTTTCACTTTTTGTTTTGTTTCACTAGATCTATGTTTTTAGTATTTCTTTCTGTGTCTGTCTTTCAGATTATATTTGTCCTGATGAAGGCCCAACTGAGGGCCGAAACGTCAACCATGTATTAGTGATTCTACTAAATAAAGAAAGCATTCATCTTCTAAATAAATCCTGAGAGTGCCCTTCTTCTATACGGATATTTATATATATATTTGTGTGTGCATTTATGTGTTTAGATGTGTAAATTTGTATGTGCACACAAACATACATATTTACACATATATACACATATTATAATTATTGGTTATTTGTAGAGCGCCAACACATTCCGCAGTGCTAGGAATATATATATATATATATATATATATATATATATATATATATATATACATATATACAAAGGGTTAAAGGAGAAAAGTATGTCCTAGCTGGCACTTACACATATACCTATCCAAAAATAGTAAATAAATAAAGCAAAAAAGCTACATGAGCAAATAAAGGCCAATCCCCAGTTGACAGGATCCCTTCCCCCAATTATATCTATAAACGTATACCATATATCAAATAGAATAGATTTTAATGGGCATATACATTATATTTCATGTATACAGAAAATCAACACATATGTCATAAAAGGTGCCAAGTGCTCAAATGGTAAATGTGAGTACTAAACATATACAATTACAAAACAACCAATGGCCATTGGATACTATATAATAAATCCCCTATAGAGGTTGAAAAGGCATCATTAATTATAAAGTCTGTATGTTACAGGTAGTTGTCCCAAATCCAGCATCAATATTAAGGATGTTAATCAAAGTCACAATCTGACCCTTTATCAATAACAAAGTTCAGTCATTGGCACAACAGCAGCATTGGGGCAATGTCAGCAATGGTTATCAGGAACAGTTCATGCAAAGCGAGGAAAATTGCAATAAAATTGCAGCAAGGTAAAGCAAGGTATGCAGGTTTAAAGTAAAAGAAGAGCCAGTTAATCATAGCCATTCACACAACCACTGTAGGGAACACACTTAGGTAATATAATGTCTCCATGCGATGTCCTATGCAGTAAAGACAGACACTTAACCCCTTCACATGCGGGTACTACCTCCTGAGGGATGTGCCCTCGCCAAATGGACCCTTAATTCTGGGGTATGTTCCGGCAGGTAAAATTACTTTCTTACCAATCTTCACAGTGGTTAGTCCCCGCTGCAGTTCCACTTACTTTGTGTGTCCCATGGTGTGCTGTAGAGATGCTTCCTGTTGTGCAAACGTACACTTACAGGGTCAGAGATCCTCCAAGTAGCCAAAGGAAGGCAGGAACAGCCTGGTCGGTCGGCCTAACTAGAGCTGTAAACAAACAGTGCAATTACGCAACACGTGTTTCGCCGCTGGGTGAATTCTATGCGGGTTTCTCAAGCACAAATTCCCATTGGTTGTTCTCCCTCCTGGGAATTTATACTCTTTTCAAAAGTTCCTATGTGGATATCTCCTGTTTAGTATCCACATCAATATACAATAGGTGTTAATTATCACCTTTTTCATTATTGCAAAAATGTCACAGACATATATCTTATCAACTCATTACCAAATTACCTGGAATTCTGCATAAACTTAATACATTATAAATACATAATTTACTTATATGCAGGGAAGTGGAGCCTGTCAATGACCTACTTATAATAATATTACACAGATCTATGATACATTCTGTAACCTTCAATTGTAAAACCATGTTATTTAATACTTAGCTCAAAATGAGAATATCCTACTCTTATTTCAATCATACAGCATGACCTTGTTAGTGGTGGGGATAGAAAATAGGTAAGTGGGAGAACCATTATAAAGATAGTCCCTACTATACAGAGAACATATAACAGAGCAGTAGAGATTGTTTAATATTAAATTAGCCTTATATTAACATAGGAAAGGGGCAAAGTTTATCTCTTCATTAAGACCATTAGGTTTTAAACTCGCAAGGTTATAGATCCATTTGCACTCTGCTTGTAGAAGACATTTATATAAATTACCTCCTCTTCCTTGTAGATTAATTAATTCTAATCCCATAGTCTTAAGGCAAATATGAGAACTGCTATGATGTAAAAAAATGTTGTGCAACACTACTGTCTTTGAGATTGTTATTTTTTATGTCTCTCTTATGTTCTTTTACTCTTTCTTTATATTCCCTGTAGGTTTTACCTACATAGAATTTGGGATATGTGCACCAAACTATGTATACCACTCCTCACTTCTACACGTAATATGACTTTTGATTATGTGTGTGGTACCTTCGTTGTCGAGGATCTTATCCCCTTCTGGATATTCTTACAGATACTGCTTTTACAACACGGAAAATTACCGTCTTTGTGTTTATATTTTTGTAGCCAGGTATTAGTAGTACTAGGATGAGAAAAATGACTGTGTACCAATTTATCACGAAGATTGGGGGACATTTGTCTTAGATCTTCTGAGATTTGTATTAGAGAGAATTTTTTTCATTTTCAATAATAAGCTCTATCATCAAATTTTAGGTACGGCAATGGGGGCCGGTTGTGCCCGCACTTATGCATGCCTTTACCTCGGAAAATGGGAGGTAGACAAAATTCAAAATTTGTTAGCACTTTACAAAGATAAGATATCGCTATGGGCACAGTAAATTGATAATTTATTGGTAATGTGGAATGGTACTGAAATAGAACTGATAGAGTTTATTAGGATAATAGAATAGGATCCTATATAGGAAAGAATAGGACAACGCGTCATACAATATTAAAGGATCCTATTCGTGCTCATCTGCTAATGTGGTGTACATGATACAGTGTACAGCGTGTGACATGAGGTTGCTACATTGGAGAAACTGGCCTAAAGCTGCATCTCAGAATGAATCTACACAGACACTCGATCAAAAACCACAAGGAAAATGAATATTGTACCCCTGTTGGTCATCACTTCACCCAGACTGGTCACTCCATCCTTAACCTCAGGATTAAAATTCTTAAAGGGAATTTCAAAGACTCTTATGAACGAAAGACGTTTGAGATGAAAATGATCACACATTTCAATACCAGAAATGAAGGACTTAATGTAGACTCTGGCTTTCTCACACACTACCATAACTTTCTATAATCTCTCATCTTATTGTCCTATATTGGTTTATTTTTCCTTTTTGTTTTTCCTCTCATCTGGCCTATTTACTCTCCTCTGTTTATTTATTCTTTCTGGCTATTCTCAGCTATTTTCTCCTTCAGACACATTCTCTGCTTTTATGACCCCCTCTCACCCCCCTTCCTCCCTTCCATTTGTTGTATGTGATGTGTATCTATATCAGAATAATTAGTATTGCTTTAGACCTGAGGAAGAGAGGAAAACTCTCGAAAGCTTGTCTTTTAAATATTATGTTAGTCCAATAAAAAAGGTATCACTGCATACTGCAATACTTGCTTTTTGAGTATATATATATATATATATATATATATATATATATATATATATATACATACAGTATATATATATATATATATTGTAACAGGAACACTTTAACCACAGTCTTCTAGGGCACAAATGCAGCACAGGACAATCCACTGTAGTTTAAAAGGCTTTATTTTTCACAGTAACAACAAACAGGCAGTTCATTTTCAAAAGAGGGAAATCTTTCCTCTGCAGCAATGTTAAGTACTTTTTGTAAATATCAGTACTTTCAAGTATGTCCCAGCACTTCACATCATTCCACAAGTGCTTTGTCAAAATAATGTCCTTTTACAGTTCACAAGAACAAAAGTCTTTTAACACAGTGTAACAAACACACACCAGCTTCTGTAGCTGTGTAACTCTCTGCCTAGGCCTAAGTGAGGCTGCTATTTAAACCCTCACAACTTCTAATTAGCCACACCTGTGATTAGCTACTGGACAGCTTCACAGCTGTCTGGGATAATTGCCCACCCTCTCTCCAATTATCCCAAACCCCAGGGACCCTGAACACAGTTTATCAAGTGCATAATCAAATACACACTCTCTCCTTGGGGTTTTAACTGAAAGGAGAAATAGCATGCACAATGCTTGGTCTTAAATATCTTCCATTTATAACCAGGCCTTGCTTTCTGTCACATATCCTCCCCCCCCCAGCTCACACCCAGTGGGTTGAGTGACCATGGAAATCGATAAATGTACCCGAGACAAACCATCAGCATTGCCCTGCAAAAGACCAGCCCTGTGCTCAACAGTAAAATTGAAGGGTTGCAAGCTAAGAAACCACCTAGTAACCCTTGAATTAGTTTCCTTATTCTGACTCATCCATGTAAGAGGAGCATGATCTGTTATTAATTTAAATTTTCTTCCCAACAGATAGTACCTAAGGGTCTCTAAAGCCCACTTAATGGCAAGGCATTCTTTCTCCACTATAGAATAGTTCTTTTCCTGTGGAATAAGTTTTCTGCTTAGGAAAAGGACAGGATGCTCTTCTCCCTGACACTCCTGCGAGAGAACTGCTACTAAACCAACATCAGAGGCATCTATCTGTACAATAAAATCTTTAGAGAAATTGGGGGTTACCAAAACTGAATGGGCACAAAGGGCATATTTCAAATGCTTAAAAGCTTGTTCTGCTTCTGGGGACCATTTTATCATAATTGGGGCCCTTGCTTTTGTGAGATCTGTCAAGGGTGCCGCAATAGTAGCGAAATTCGGGATAAACCTTCTATAATAACTAGTTATCCCAATAAATGCTCTTACTTGTTTTTTAGTTAGAGGCTGTGGCCAGTTCTGTATGGCCTCTACTTTTGTTGTCTGAGGTTTAACTAATCCTCTACCAATAGTATAACCCAAGTACTTAGCTTCCTGTAAACCAACAGTACATTTTGCAGGATTGGCAGTTAACCTAGTGGACCGTATTGCATCAAGTACTGCTTGATCTTTTGGAAGATGGGATTCCCAGTCTGTACTATAAATTATAACATCATCCAAATATGCTGCCGCATAACAAACATTGGGTTTCAGAATTCTATCCATCATCCTCTGGAATGTTGCCGGGGCCCCATGTAAACCAAATGGCAACACCGTATACTGAAATAAGCCCTCTGGGGTTGAAAAAGCTGTCTTTTCCTTTGCTTGACTAGTGAGAGGCACCTGCCAATACCCTTTTGTTAAATCAATTGTAGTGAGATAACATGCTTTTCCTAGCCTTTCTATCAACTCATCTACTCTAGGCATTGGATAGGTGTCAAATTTGGAAACACAATTAAGCTTACGATAGTCATTACAGAACCTTAATGAACCATCTGGCTTTGGAACAAGCACAATTGGACTGTTCCACTCACTTTGTGATTCCTCAATTACCCCAAGCTTTAACATTTTTTCTACCTCCAGTTTAATAGCCTTTCTACAAGCCTCAGGGACCATATAGGGTTTAAGGCAGACCTTCTTCCCTGGTTCTGTTATTATGTCATGCTTAATAACATTAGTTTTTCCCGGTACCACAGAAAATACCTCTTTGTTTATCCTAATAAAATACTTGACCTCTCACTTCTGATGTACAGATAGGGCTTCAGATATATTAACCTCTGATTCAGTGACAGGGAGTTCTGTAGGTTTTAAGGCTAAAACTTCCCTATCTTTCCAAGGTTTTAATAGATTTATATGATATATTTTCTCAGGTTTCCTTCTCCCTGGCTGACTTACTTTGTAATTGACATCACCCACTTTCTCAATTATTTCATATGGGCCCTGCCAAGTAGCCAAGAATATATTTTCAACTGTAGGGACCAGAACTAACACCCTATCCCTAGGTTGAAACACCCTGGCTCTAGCATTACGGTTGTAGCTGTATTTTTGTGCTTCCTGTGCTTTTCCCATATGTTTCCTTACAATGGGCATGACAGCTTCCATACGATTCTGCATTTGGGAAATATGTTCAATAATACTTTGATAAGGTGTTGTCTCTTGCTCCCAAGTCTCTTTAACTATATCTAGTAAAACCTGTAGAAGCCTGGGTAACCTCCCTGATAGAGAACATTAAATAGGGTAACAGAAGGTCCCAATTTCTCCCATCTGTGTCAATTACCTTTCTTAGCATACTTTTGAGAGTTTTGTTAAACCTTTCTACTAAACCATCAGTCTGAGGGTGATATACTGAGATCCTTAGTTGTTTTATGCCAAACAACTTACACAATTCTTTTGTAACCTTGGACATAAATGGAGTTCCTAATTCTGTCAAAATTTCCTTAGGTATCCCGACCCTGCTAAACATTAGCATGAGTTCTTTTGCTATGGACTTTGCAGAGCTGTTATGAAGGGGAACTGCCTCAGGATAGCGTGTAGCATAATCAAGGATTACCAGTATATACTGATGCCCTCTAGCAGATTTAACCAGCGGACCCACCAAGTCCATAGCAATTCTTTCAAAAGGCACATCAATTATAGGCAAGGGCACTAAAGGGTTATGAAAATCTTTAGCAGGAGCTGTAAATTGACGCTTAGGGCATGAAGCACAATAATCCTTGATGGCTACAAATATCCCTGGCCAATAAAACCTTCTAAGAACTCTCTCTTTGGTTTTCTCAACTCCCAAATGCCCCCCTAGAATGTGGTTATGTGCAAGATTTAATACAGTGTTTCTAAAAGTCTGGGGCACCAAAAGTTGTTTAACAATGTCTGTTCCTTTCTTCTCTACATGATATACCAAATCATTAACTGCTTCAAAATAAGGATAGGGTAATACATTGCCTGGCTGTGTCACAACATCATTTATAACCCTGATATTATTTGCCTCTACCAATGTTGGATCCTCCAATTGAGCTTTTTTAAAATTACCAGGGCCACCAACCAGATCTATCAAATCATCAATATTTTCTGAGCTAGTACTTGGTACTTCATTACTCTGAGAAGGTTGATCACCTACTAATACAGGCATAGGGCAATAAATATTATGTTTCTCCTTTTCAATGGAACCCCCTTCAAAATCAGTTTCAGAGAAAGGAAATACATAAATATCCGAAGTTTGACATATTTCTGGAGATTCCCATAACTCCAGAAATTTTGGAAAATCTCTCCCTATCACCACTTCATGGGCTAAATTTGGTACTACACCCACACAATATTTTAATTTACCACACTGAGTCTCAATCTCCACCTCAGCTGTAGGATATTCACATTTATCTCCATGAACACAGATAATTCCCATTTTTTCCCCATAATCTAATACTGCATCTGGTACTATAGATTTAGCCACTAGTGTGACCATACTTCCTGAATCAAGCAAAGCCCTAGACACTTTACCATTGACCGTCACAGTACACCAATGGGAATCATTATTAACAGAGCTGTTGCTATTAGACAATAGTGAATGTGCCAACCTCATTACATTTAAAACATCTTACAGGTTGGTTATATTTAAATGTTTCCTTAATTCCTGGGGAAATGTCTATGGTGTTTTGCCTATACACCTGCTGCTCTCTTATCCCCTTTATCCCCTGAACAGTCTTACCAGTTCTTGTAGAGCTCTGGGACTTGGGATTGTGGGGCTGATCCACTGAAGATCGTTGCAAAACTTCTCCTGAAGCTATAAATCTTTCGACCAATACAATCAACTGATCCGCTGTTTGAGGATCACCTTGATTAACCCACCGCCGCAGGGAAGCAGGTAATCCATGCTGAAACCGGTCCATCACCAGTAGTTCCACTATTTTGGTAGCCAAATTAACCTCTGGTTGCAGCCACTTCCTGGCAAGGTGTATAAGGTCGAACATCTGGGATCTTGCAGCATTATGAGATGAAAACATCCAGGAATGGAATCTTCGTGTACGGACTGCCGAAGTCACCCCCAGGCGTGCAAGGATTTCTGCTTTCAATTTCTCATAGTCACTGGCTTGTGCTGGCTCTAAATCATAGTAGGCCTTCTGAGGTTCACTACTAAGAAATGGCGCAAGTATACTCGCCAACTCAAATGTCGGCCATTTTTCTCTTTCTGTTGTGCGTTCAAATGCCAAAAGATACGCCTCAACATCATCAGCTGCTGTGATTTTTTTGAAGATAATGACTAGCCCTTATTACTCTGGAACCTTGGCTGCCACCAACATATTCAGAGTTCAGTTTTTCTGATATGGGTTGAACCTCTCGTTGCAGAGTTTGTGTAGCACTTTGTTGCTCTTCCCGGGTCTTCCTGAATGTCTCAGCTTGCACAGCAGCCATCTGTTGTATCAACAATTCAGTGTTCTCCTTCTGTGATTTAGCCAGCAGCATAGCACTCTCTGACTGGGCCAAGACCAACTGTTGCAGTGCTGCACTATTTTCAGCAGCTTTTTGTTAGTCTCCTGCTGTATAGCATTAGAATGGATCAAAGCTTTAATGACTTCCTCCATGTTGCTTGCAGATTATTATGCCCACAGACATACAATGTGGTTACCCGGATTCTCCACCAAGTGCAACAGGAACACTTTTAACCACGGTCTTCTAGGGCACAAATGCAGCACAGGACAGTCCACTGTAGTTTAAAAGGCTTTATTTTTCACAGCAACAACAAACAGGCAGTTCATTTTCAAAAGAGGGAAATCTTTCCTCTGCAGCAATGTTAAGTACTTTTTGTAAATATCAGTACTTTCAAGTATGTCCCAGCACTTCACAAGTGCTTTGTCAAAATAATGTCCTTTTACAGTTCACAGGAACAAAAGTCTTTTAACACAGTGTAACAAACACAGGCCTAGGCCTATGTGAGGCTGCTATTTAAACCCTCACAACTTCTAATTAGCCACACTTGTGATTAGCTGCTGGACAGCTTCACAGCTGTCTGGGATAATGGTCCACCCTTTCTCCAATTATCCCGAACCCCAGAGACCCAGAACACAGTTTATCAAGTGCATAATCAAATACACACTCTCTCCATGGGGTTTTAACTGAAAGGAGAAATAGCATGTACAATGCTTGGTCTTAAATATCTTCCATTTATAACCAGGCCTTGCCTTTCTGTCACAATATATATATATATATATATATATATACTGTATATATATATATATACTGTATATATATATATATATATACACACACACATACATACTTTTGAGCACTTCCCAGTCACATACCGTTAACCATTCAATATGATTTTTATTCATTCTTAGCATATTTTAATGTGTAAATAGAAATTCTTTAAATTCTTCAAAATATTATTTTTAAAAAGATGATTCTATATTTATATTTCTGTATATGCAATATTTCTCTCTCTGGCCCTGATGAATGAAAGTGCCGTGAGGCAGCAAGTTATTAAAAAATTGATCTGTCGCAATGTCGAGAGAGCCGGCAAAATACAGTATTCCAAAGGATTTACAGTACTTAAAGGCAGCATCGGTGAGAGCGACTTACCATACATTTAAGTGGGTTGCGATGATACTGGTGATATATTCAAAGCAGCATCGCCACCTACATCAAAGGTGTAATGTAAATGATTACTTAAAGGGACAGTCTACTCTAGAATTGTTATTGTTTAAAAAGATAGATAATCCCTTTTTTTTTTTTACCCATTCCCCATATTTGCACAGTTATATTAATATATTTTTACCTCTGTGATTACTATTTCTAGTTCTATTGACAGACTTTCATTTTAGCCAATCAGTGCTGACTCCTAGGTAACTCCATGGGCGTGAGCACGATGTTTATCTATATGGCACACATGAACGAACTCCCTCTAGCTTTGAAAAACTGTCAAAAGCATTTAGATAAGAGGCGGCCTTCAAGGGCTTAGAAATAAGCATATGAGCCTACCTAGGTTTAGCTTTTAACTAAGAATACCAAGAGAACAAAGCAAATTTGATGATTAAAAGTAAATTGGAATTAAAAAAAAATAATAATTACATGCCCTATCTCGATCATGAACGTTTAATTTTGACTATACTGTCCCTTTAATCAAACTCTTTTACTTTTCATTTAACACCTTTAAAAGAGGAAAACCAGTAAAAGTTGCAGGTCTAGAACACCCACATTCTGCTCTATATGAGGAAACATGTATGTATGTGGTACTTGTAAAGCGCGGCTAATCACCCATGAGGGTCTCAAGGCGCTGCTGATTTTATCAACCTTGGAAGGATGAAATGCTGAGTGGACCTTGCAAGGGATTGAACCTGCAACCCTTGGGTTGCTCCAGAGCTCAGTTACTAAGAGCTAAGTGCCTTAACATGCTGAGCTATCTGTCCGGCTATGGAATAGTCTACACATGTAAGCCTGATAGCTTTACCCTTATCTAGAGTAACATAGGAAAATAGCTTTGACTACTTATTAAACCCGTTTGCATTTAATTGTACTTTACAATTAGTATGTAGTATGTATGTTGATGTATTTCCAAAGGCTTTTTATAATAGCTGCAGTGTATTAAAAGAAACCATCACATTTTGTTCTCTTGAAACATTCATATAAGCTGAGCCTGCAGAAAGATCATGTTTGCTTATCTTTTCTTTCTAAAGACACAAAGGCCTATACTTATGTACTGAAATTTTAATTATGAATGGTGATTTTACTGAGCAAAGCCAACTATTTTAATTGCAAGAATAAAACTAAAGGAGCAGTGTCTGAGACATGTAATACCCTGCAGCTGGTATAACAAGAGGGCGATTTATCAAGCTGAGGTGGACAGAGGTACATATATATGCGTCCCTGTCTGCTGCAGCTCGCCTCTGGTGGGTTGAATTCCCCTGGAGGAATTCAGCATTGCACACAAGTGCTATTTTGAGCTTGCATGTAATCCCAGCCTCTGCCCGTGCACAGCCAATCACGCGTTGGCAGGATCTGTCAATATCCCTGGTCGGACAAGACCGGGGATATTGAATTTCGCCACCTTAGAGGTGGCAAAGAGGTTAGGAAATCAGTGGTCTGATGACCGCTGCCTGTTAAATACAGCGTGCAGGCTTTCTTGTGAGAGCCTGCAGCCATAGTGGGTACAAAGGCTTGCAAAGCCATTGATAAATCGACCCCCAAGTGTCTAGTGAAGCCCATGTTAACATCTTTTACAGCTTCTACATCCTATTGGCAGTTAATCATTCATGAGCTGCCTTGTAACAGCTCACTCATGATAGCAATGACTATTACTTTCTAGGGCACCACTAGTCCTGTCCTTATTATGTGCAGTTTATCTCAGTGCAGTCAAAATAATTCATTATGGCTGACTTAAATAAATGTAAAGTTCTTGCAGCAGCCAAAATTCTGCCTGAAACTCAATGTAGAAAGATTAAAAAATATATGATCTACCTCATTTATATAGCATAGACTCCATGTGCAGCAAACCTGATCAACAAATTGCAGCCAGCCGCTATTATGTCTAAATGTGACATGGGCCCCGACCCAAATATGGTTGTGGTTGTCTCCTCTACTGCCTTTATGATTGAAGTGAAGGGAGATATGAGAGCAGGAGCGGGGGTCCCCAGTACAAGCATTGGCACCACACAAATAAAGCTAGAAAACAGCAATATAAACCAGGTACAGATGGAAGTGGCAATATCAAATAACTAACCAATTTTATTAAGATAATCTGAATCCTAAACCTTTACAGAGTTCCAAATCACCCTCAAATTATTGAGGTGCTGCTTTGTTTTCATAGCTCCAAAAATGTTTATTTCTCAGATAATTAAGTTGTAGTTACTTTGGGCCAGATTAGAAGTGAAGCGCAAAATGTTTGCGCCCGAGCAATAAAGGGGTTTATCGCTGGGGTTTGTGGTTGTCAGGATTACCACTGGTATTACAAGTTGAAAGTAAAAACGAGCACTTGAGCGCACTCGTGATTTACACTAAAATGATTACCGCAACTTCAGAGCTCCCGAAACATAAAAGTAACACAAAACACATAAAAAATACTTTACAAAGTACAGTTGCACTCATAATAACACCATTTAATAAAAATGATTAAAAAAAATAATGCTTAAAAAAGTTATAAAAGCACAAAGATATGAGATCTCAGGTGTTAGAAAACAAAAGGCAGGCAAAGGGCTTTAACATTGAGATACATCTATATGCATGTCTAAAGATGTATATCTATGTATGTATATTATATACTGTATATATATATACAGGGAGTGCAGAATTATTAGGCAAGTTGTATTTTTGAGGATTAATTTTATTATTGAACAACAACCATGTTCTCAATGAACCCAAAAAACTCATTAATATCAAAGCTGAATAGTTTTGGAAGTAGTTTTTAGTTTGTTTTTAGTTATAGCTATTTTAGGGGGATATCTGTGTGTGCAGGTGACTATTACTGTGCATAATTATTAGGCAACTTAACAAAAAACAAATATATACCCATTTTAATTATTTATTTTTACCAGTGAAACCAATATAACATCTCAACATTCACAAATATACATTTCTGACATTCAAAAACAAAACAAAAACAAATCAGTGACCAATATAGCCACCTTTCTTTGCAAGGACACTCAAAAGCCTGCCATCCATGGATTCTGTCAGTGTTTTGATCTGTTCACCATCAACATTGCGTGCAACAGCAACCACAGCCTCCCAGACACTGTTCAGAGAGGTGTACTGTTTTCCCTCCTTGTAAATCTCACATTTGATGATGGACCGCAGATTCTCAATGGGGTTCAGATCAGGTGAACAAGGAGGCCATGTCATTAGATTTTCTTCTTTTATACCCTTTCTTGCCAGCCACGCTGTGGAGTACTTGGACGCGTGTGATGGAGCATTGTCCTGCATGAAAATTATGTTTTTCTTGAAGGATGCAGACTTCTTCCTGTACCACTGCTTGAAGAAGGTGTCTTCCAGAAACTGGCAGTAGGACTGGGAGTTGAGCTTGACTCCATCCTCAACCTGAAAAGGCCCCACAAGCTCATCTTTGATGATACCAGCCCAAACCAGTACTCCACCTCCACCTTGCTGGCGTCTGAGTCGGACTGGAGCTCTCTGACCTTTACCAATCCAGCCACGGGCCCATCCATTTGGCCCATCAAGACTCACTCTCATTTCATCAGTCCATAAAACCTTAGAAAAATCAGTCTTGAGATATTTCTTGGCCCAGTCTTGACGTTTCAGCTTGTGTGTCTTGTTCAGTGGTGTTCGTCTTTCAGCCTTTCTTACCTTGGCCATGTCTTTGACTATTGCACACCTTGTGCCTTTGGGCACTCCAGTGATGTTGTAGCTCTGAAATATGGCCAAACTGGTGGCAAGTGGAATCTTGGCAGCTGCACGCTTGACTTTTCTCAGTTCATGGGCAGTTATTTTGCCCCTTGGTTTTTCCACACGCTTCTTGCGACCCTGTTGACTATTTTGAATGAAACGCTTGATTGTTCGATGATCACGCTTCAGAAGCTTTGCAATTTTAAGAGTGCTGCATCCCTCTGCAAGATATCTCACTATTTTTGACTTTTCTGAGCCTGTCAAGTCCTTCGTTTGACCCATTTTGCCAAAGGAAAGGAAGTTGCCTAATAATTATGCACACCTGATTCCACAGTGCTGCCCATGGGTACAAGGATAGAAGTACAACGGAGAAACAATACAATAAAAGACAAAATTTTACAGATAGATACAGGGGGAATTGAGGGCCCTATTCCCGTGGTAACATACAATCTAGATGGTTAGGAGGGTGTGAAACAGGAGGTGGGGACTGCAAAGGTGAGAATGATATTAGTTGGGAGATGAGGGCAACTGTTGGGTTAGTGAAGTTCATTTGTTAAGGAGTTGGGTGATAGGCTTCCCTGAACAAAAAGGTCTTCAGGGAACGTTTAAAGAAGGAGAGGTTAGGGGAGAGTCTGAAGGCTCGAGGAAGTGCGTTCAAGAGGGTTAGAGCCGCACGAGAGAAGTCCTGTAGTCTAGCATGAGAAGAGGTGATGGTAGAGGATGCAAGGAGCAGGTCATTGTTGGAGGTCATTGTTGGATATTAGGGGGCAGTCTGGAGTATGTTTGCTGATGAGTGAGGACAGGTAGGATGGGGCAGCATTGGTGAGGGCTTTGTAGTTCAGGGTGAGAATTTTTAATTTACTTACATATATTGGGCAAGAAGAAGATATTGAAGCAGTTCCTGTCCAGCACTAACTAATACCTATATAATTATGCAGAATATGTACCTAGGTTTGAAATACCTCAACATACCAAAAAGTATTGTATACATCCAAATACAAATAAAGTTACAACTAACCCTGGGGGAGCATATATGCAGCATTTATTGGGGCAAATACATGGCATAATTGTTCATAAATACTATAATAATACTCATAGTGCACTATGAATCCCCATATGAATTAAACACATAATAGTATAGAATAAAGAAAATAAATGATATACATAGAGAACATGATAATTGAGTAGACTCTCAAACTCAATGAACTATAAGGTATTATTTAACAGTTCCTGTTAGAAGTCACAGAAACAGTTGCCAATTTTCAGCACTATGATAAAGCACATCAATTCCAGTATTAAAGTTCCCCTTTTATGGGTGTGCAACCGGTAGTCTGAGGCCGTCAGGACAAGCAATGTAAGTTCACTACTACCCCTTCCTTGTGCAACTATACTGGTTCCTGTGCACGGGTAGTCATAGCTATCAATTCAAAGGTAAATACACACTTTGTCCACTTTTGAGGTAAATACTTGCGGCTTTAACTGAGAAGTCCCACTGTTCGCGGATCAACACCTCCTGGGAAATACCCTCCAGGGTGTTCGTCTTCTCAGCGCAGAAGTGTGAAAAGTTATTGAAGTGACATCGCCTCAGGACTGCATCCCTTGCCGTGATAACAGCTGCCTGTGCAAACAAACGCAGCTTGCCAGCTATGCGCGTTTCACCCCTTAGGCTCTGGGGCTTCTTCCGGCTCTAAGAAAAGTCATATGACTATAGACACCTGTTATCTCTTTTAAAGACCTGTATACAGAGGAAAAACTCCTCCCAGTTTGAAGCCTTTGAACTACTTACAAAAGTGTTTGGGGTAAAATGGTAACAAAAATGTAACAATTAGAAAGTTATGTTACTTAATGTACGATACTATGTTTATAGTATAACCAACAAGTTTGATACAAATTTTCTTATTTAGATAGTTAAAAACAATATTATTTACTAACTCCCCCTTGTTAGATTGTAAAGGATTAATTTACTAGCTTCTATGCTATAAACTCTAAGTCACTTTAGAAATATTATTGCAACCTATAAAGATCATATAAAGCTAATCAAGTGATCTAATACGTTAAGAAATAGGCGGTTTTTAAATACATCTTATTTCTTTATTAACCATTTGTAAATATGTTTGATTATTACCATGCATTTTAAGATTGAATATTAGACTACCGAAAAAATTGACTTAGAGATGGGACCTTAATATAATTTACTCCCCCTTCTTAATTTAAAAAAATTGGGGAAACACACAGTTTGATTTTAACTATAATGAGTTTTTAACGATAATTGTTATTTAGACAATAATTGCTCTGGAGAACATGCTATCATTTATTTCTTCATACATTCCTAGCGGGGCAGGTGTGTTTTTTTGTTTTTTTGTTTAGAAAAAGAGCAAGAACAAGAAAAATAATAAATTTTGGTTCTAATGCAATGTTTTCCAGACACATACATACATATATATAAACATATAAATACATAAATACACATATTGACAAATGTACACGCGCAGTGGAGCCCTTTGCAGTCAAGTAGATGAAAACATGTTAAAACATATTTATGCAATATTCATTATTAATAAAGGCCTTAACTATTTATTTATTGTAAATATTTGACATTCCAATAGGTTCTTTGTATTTCTAAATAGATATTCCTACATATTTGTATATATCTATACATATATATTTTACTAAAATACCATTTTATATATATATATATATATATATATATATATGATAGAAATAAAAGAGATCAGCGCTAGAAGTTTATGAGTGTGCTGTTGGTCTTAATATATCTTCCCATCCACTACTGGAAAATATATGTATATGCAGGACCCTTGCTAGTTAAGCATCAAACAGTCTCATTCAGTCAAGTATGGCAAGTCTATGGATGTATATTATTCATTAATATCCACAATGCTAGTTCCTGTGTGCTGTGGAGGAGTAGGCTGCTCGTCTGAGAGAAGAAGAAAGATCCCCCGCAGGGCAAGGTTCCTCTTAGTGATCTAGAAGAGTGTGAGACAAAACAAGCGCCCAGAGGCACACTTCGTGTAGTACGTTTAGATAAATAACTTATACTTTAACAGTTGGAAAAAATCCGCTCTCACCTGATTCAACCTCAGCTTATGAGGTATGTAATAAGCGCTTCTGTTTATATACTCAGGTCTCGTATCGTCCTCCTATAGGTCCTCAGGTCTCCAGTTCCTCCTTCGCGCCAATCATGTAATTATGTCTCCTGTTTCCCCCTCAGATTTCCCTGCTGAAGGGTGTCTCCCACTTGATTGAAAGGGTCTTTATATCCCAATTAACCTTCGCCGCGTTCAGCTCTTGGCCAGCGTCGTGCTGTGCCTAATCCTCACGGAGTATACGGTTTTTGGACGTCTTCATCAAGCCCACAGTTCATCGCAGTCCAGGGCGAGCAGCGTTGTGTTTATGTCTTTATTGGACGAAAACGGTGAGCATTTTAATTTAAAATTGGGATATAAAGACCCTTTCAATCAAGTGGGAGACACCCTTCAGCAGGGAAATCTGAGGGGGAAACAGGAGACATAATTACATGATTGGCGCGAAGGAGGAACTGGAGACCTGAGGACCTATAGGAGGACGATACGAGACCTGAGTATATAAACAGAAGCGCTTATTACATACCTCATAAGCTGAGGTTGAATCAGGTGAGAGCGGATTTTTTCCAACTGTTAAAGTATAAGTTGTTTATCTAAACGTACTACACGAAGTGTGCCTCTGGGCGCTTGTTTTGTCTCACACTCTTCTAGATATATATATATATATATATATATATATATATATATATATATATATATATAAAATATGTATTTATGGGGAGGCGTGTTTACACCGCAGCCATGTTCAGTCAGGAAAATCAGTAGCTCTGATCATATTTTGATCTAAATGATAACTATCTCTCTACTAACATTTCATATATCATTGTAATCTATTTTATATACTAAGAAGAAGGCTAGGAGCTAGCTAATACCCTTTTTATTGTGATTCAGTCCCTAGAAGATTCGAACCGACTGAGATTGTTGGCGGCGGCCTATGTCACTTTCACAATACCCCCCTGGTCAGACATCAGGCTGGGTAAGAGCGGCTCTTGACACACTTCATCGCTCAGGCTACACTCGTACATAACAGGCAAGTTCGGGAGACTCTGTTAATAGAGATTCAGAGAATACAAGCCTGTTATCTTCAACTACGGAGGCTGATATAATAGCGCTCCTAAAGCAGATCTCATACAAGCTGGAGGATCAGTTTGCCTCCCTTACGGGGAGTTGGAGAAAAGAGACAGACAGCACACCAGAAGAGAATTTGATATATAGCTTAGCCTCGACTTTGGCAAACCCAGTAGCTCTGTGTAATGCGAAGCAAGATGGAGGCCCTGTTATCGTTTTGAGCAATACAGCTAAAGCAGAAACTTTACCAAATGTTGACAAGCAAGCACCATCAAATGACACCCAATTAGACTTTCAGATAGGTATTGGGCTTAGTTCCAACACTTCTATAAGAGAAAAGTTTAAGCTGCGTTCCCTGGCGATGCGGTCGGTCACCGGGGGGGACTGAGATGTCACAAGGAACTGAAGCATACAGAGAGCACACTGCTGGGATATTTATGTATTTTCTCCAAAAATCCCATGGATCTAACAACCTGAACCGGCATACACCTAGTGAGGGACATCAATCTTATTAAGGCGATCAACAGTTAAACCACCGCTCCTTATTAGAGAAACACCAGCTTATTTACCTTCAGGTTTTTCCAGACGCCTGGAGCTTATGGAAGGACTCTGATTTCTTGTTTCTGGACAGTGGCATAGGCTAGATATAAAGCAGTAGCATACAATATCCTGGAGAGAACACATTTAAATAACCCAAAACCAGTTGTATATATTGTTTCAAATTTTGTTGTATCCTTACTTCTGCTTTTATGTGCTCTGATGTTTAAACAGTGTAATGGACCTAAAGTTATTTTTGCTATTCACAATACTCCCTAGTTCTTACCAATGTATCAGCAAATGTTTGGTACGGGTCTCTCTATAAAATGTATATATTTTTTAATCCCTCTTTACATTCCTAGGCTCCCTTTGATATTAACACTTACTATGTCTGAGAAAAGATTCTAATCTATACCAAGGTGGTCCACTTGTTTAGGTTCCACTGCTCACCCTCTTTGCTTACAGTCTCTCCCTGATAATACTATGCTCTCAGTGTATAAGCCATATTATTTTATGTTTCAGCATCTCATGTGTTTTACTGTACCCTCTCATACAAAAGCCCACATCTACATTATCAGTTACTAATGTGTTTGTTATCTATTGTTAGTTGATAACTCTATCACCTAGATTACGAGTTTGCATTATGGTTTTAAAGCTGAAAAAATTAATATTTCAGAGTAAAAACAGTAACACAGCCATTACGAGTCTTGTCGGTATAGCTATACCGCAAGCATTTTAGCCTGTAACCCAACGTCAATCCCGCAACAAAACTATTACACAAAACTCATAACTAAAATGTTACAAAGTACACTAACACCCATTTTGAAAGGGCTCCCTTGCATTGAAGATTCAGTGTACAGCGGTGATCTTATGAAGAGGACGCTCCGTGCTGGATGTCTTCAAGGATGGACCCGCTCCGCGCCGCCGGGATGAAGATAGAAGACGCCACTTGGATGAAGATAGAAGATGCCGTCTGGATGAATGAAGAGCTTGCCGTCTGGATGAAGATGTCAGGACTTCAGAAACTGTAAGTGGATCGCCAGGGGGTTAGTGTTAGGTTTTTTAACTTTTTTAGGGTGTTTTTTTAGATTAGGGTTTGGGCTCTTTTTTAAAAGAGCTGAATGCCCTTTTAAGGGCAATGTAAAAAAAGAGTTGAATGCCCTTTCAAGAACAATGCCCATACAAATGCCCTTTTCAAGGCAATGGGTAGCTTAGGTTTTTGTTAGAGTTAGTTTTTTTTTATTTTGGGTGTTGGTTGGGTGGTGGGTTTTACTGTTGGGGGGGGTCTCTGTATTTATTTACAGGTAAAAGAGCTGATTTCTTTAGGGCAATGCCCTACAAAAGGCCTTTTTAAGGGCTGTTGGTAGTTTATTGTAGGCTAGGGGGTGTTTTTTTTGGGGGGGGGGCTTTTTATTTTTATAGAGATATTAGATTCGGTGTAATTGTTTTTATTTTGGATAATTTTGTTGGTTATTTTTTGTAATTTAGTGTTTGTTATTTTTTGTAATTTAATATTTTTTATTTTTTGTAATTTTAGACCTTTTAGTATTTTTTTTTTTAATGAGTAATATAGTTTCTTTTATTGGTAGTTATTTAACATTTTAGAATAATAGTTATGTTAGGGTAATTGTTAGTTTTTTTTTAATTTCACAGGTAAGTTTTTATTTTAAGATAGGGATATTGTAATTTTTATTTAAAGTTAGGGTGTTGTTAGGTTTAGGGTTTAATAGTTAAATTTAGTTTTTTGCGATGTGGGAGGCCAGGGGTTTAAGGGATAATAACTTTATTTAGTGGCGGCGATATTGGGGAGCGGCAGAATAGGGGTTAATAGCTTTATTATAGTGTCTGTGATGTTGGGGTGCGGGGGAATAGGGTTAATAACTTTATTATAGTGGCGGCGATGTCGGGAGCGGCAGATTAGGGGTTAATAACTTTATTTCTGTGTCGGGGTAGCAGATTAGGGGTGTTTAGACTTGGGGTTTATGTCAGGGTGTTAGGTTTAAACATAACTTTTTTCCCTCATAGACATCAATGGGGGTTGCATTATGGTTATCGCCATTCCGCACTTCAGGTATTAGTTTTTTTTCTAACACTCTCTCCCCATTAATGTCAATGGGGAAAGCGTGCACAAGCACGTCAAAGCAGCCCTTGAATTTTGTGTGGTATGGAGCGTATCGCCACCATATCGCACTCACAAGGAGGCTTTTCAGGAACTATGGAGAGTAAAATAACGTAACTTTTGTTGCGTTCGTTTCACACCCTCTATAGCGCAAAACTCGTAATCTAGGTGTATGTGAATTATATCTCAGATGCTATTTCATACTACATTTCATGCTATATAACTAAGTAGAATTTCATTTTAAGATATTATAAGTCCAAGAGAGACCATATCTATCATTCTATTCCCTCTAGATATCATTCTAGTACATATAGGTCCAAGAGTGACTCTTAGCAATATGTGAGGGATTTAAAATATCCAAAATAATGTTTCAGTTTTGCATGTTATATAAAACTACAGTTCTCTCACTTATTGTCTTCTTTATAAAAAAATGTTATCTACATGTGACCACAACATGTTTATATATTTTCTTGCATTGTCATAATATAAGTGTATAGGTTTTTGATTAACCCTGTACCATGTCATTTTAGGAATGTTTTTTTTTTTTTTTTTTTTAAAAACCTCAACAAAAACTAAATATTTTTTTAAAAATGTATTTATGAATAAATAGAACATATTCAGTTATTTGAAGAACATTTTAATGGAAAATATTCATATTTTCATGTTGGGTTTGAACAAATGAGAATATACGATCAGGTTTGTCCGAGAGTGGGGGTTTTCTCACTTTTTTTTCTTCATTTACTTCTATTGGGGAATACGTGAACACGCACGTAATATTCTAACTTCAGCTTTTTGCACTTGACAGGTTAGTGCGAGAGTGAAAACAGTTTGCTTTCAACTCATAATATAAGTGCATGAGTGTGTGTGTGTGTAAGTGTTAAGGGATTAAATGCCCTACATCTCCTGAGTGTCTGCTTGTAACATATCTGAATAATAACTTAACACTTAACAGTTGAACTTCAATAATTTTGTCAATAAAACTCGACACAATAGGTGGGTGAAAGACCCGTGGGTCATACTGTATTTATTAATACCAGCAATGTGAACTGGCAACGACAGGTAAATAAATCACGGGTGGTGGCAATCGGGGCCTACATAACTAACTATATATAACCCCTTCTAGAAAAATGGCCAAGGGACACTGCTTCAGACCACAAGGCGGAGATACTCAACACAGCTTTAATATAGGGGGTTCTCGGCCTGTTAAAAAATCAGCCCGAGCACGCCCAAGCATACAGAGCCTGTGGCTTCACCCTGACCACAATAGCTGTCATTCAAACCTCCTTCCAGCCTGCAGCTGTGATCCTGACCACCCGCCAGAGTAGGGTGCCAACATTAGAAACTCCAAACCAGTAGGTCCAGCCTTGACTTGACAAACAGCATGTCAATAACTGGGGAGCTCAAGCTACCATCCTTGGACTTAAGGAAGTAGTTCGAGTATCCCTCTTCCAGCCTCAGACATCTAGTCTCATATAGAGACACTAAAACAGAAAACAATTGCCGCCTTTTAACAATAACATTTGCATACAGGGATGGGAGGGTGGGGAAAGAGCTTCCAGGGATCCACAGGAACAAAGAGGAAGTGGACTCCCTTTACATCCCATATATAAGGTTGGTAAACCCCTCCCAACACAATGCAGCATTGTAACAAATACACACACAGCAGCAGCACTCACTCAACCAGGCCTTAACCCTTAGCTATGCTCCGAGCTAATTGCCCTGCACTTTCTTAAGGGATTAAATGCCCTACAGCTCCTGAGTGTCTGCTTGTAACATATCTGAATAATAACTTAACACTTAACAGTTTAACTTCAATAATTTTGTCAATAAAACTCAACACAATAGGTGGGTGAAAGACCTGTGGGTCGTATTTATTAATACCAGCAATGGGAACTGGCAACGACAGGTAAATAAATCAGGGGTGGTGGCAATCAGGGCCTAAATAACTAACTATATATATAACCCCTTCTAGAAAAAATGGCCAAGGGACACTGCTGCAGACCACAAGGCGGAGATACTCAATGCAGCTTTAATATAGGGGGTACTATATATATAACCCCTTCTAGAAAAATGTCCAACGAACACTGCTGCAGACCACAAGGCGGAGATACTCAATGCAGCTTTAATATAGGGGGGTTCTCGGCCCGTTAAAAATCAGCCCGAGCAGGCCCAAGCATACCGAGCCTGTGGCGTCACCCTGACCGCAATGGCCGTCATTCAAACCTCCTTCCAGCCTGCAGCCATGATCCTGACCACCCGCCACAAGAGACAGACCTGCATATTAAATGGTCCAGACTCTTGCCGCCACCACTACATCCTTAGGAGTAACGCCTGCCTGATGTTCTGAAGGAACAGATCAACTCCTGCCGGTTCTAAATGAACCCCATCCTGCCTATATAAACCCTTATGGGCAGCTGATATGTTCCCATGCTCTATAACAAAACCCTCGAGGTCCCCTACCTGTTTCCTCAGGTCCCTATTTATCTTTTTCCTGACCTGGAAAGCCGCTTTATGGCACACCATGTGCTTCCACCTTAATTTAGGGATCACATTCGAACACCCGATTCGCACACCTGGAAACCAGAGTCTGAACTGCCGCAGATCCGCCTGCATTGCCCGGATTAAATGGCCCCCACATCATTGCCGCCAGCATGTAAAATCAGAATGTGGGGTTTTTCCCACCTTCTTGCGGCATCCTGTAACAATGCAGGGAGATCTGCCAAGGACAAACCCCTGTGCCCTAACCAACGCAACACAGCCTTGGACGATGGGAATCCCAGCTGCTGTCCTCCTGGCATGGCTGTGGCTCTAATTGCAGCCCAGTGCACATAAGAATGGCCAACGATCCACACCCGTACAGGACCTGGACGTATGTCTGAAACAAAGAAAACAAGAGTTAGCTTGCACCATTACTGGACAAGACCATCATTAAACCATGGCCCAACCCCCCTTTTTTCACCCGTGCAAGCCCAATTCCCTTGCTGTCCCTTCATTATCAACCTATACACTTATGCGTACAGAGGCCTAACATAGGATTTGTACCGCTGCGATCTCCAACGCCCCAACACAATCCCCTTACTCATTTTTCTTAACATCCTATACATTCTCCTGTGGCCTTTTGTGTGTAAACCCAAGGACCCATCTATCTCAGACCCAGACCCACTGGAACTAGAGGAGTCATGCCTTCCCAGAGAAAAAACAAGTTGGCACTCATCGAATGAGGTAGCCGTGGGACCCTGGCCGGATCCAGATGGGCCGCTATCACCCGCACATGTCGCCACCACTCTAGGCACGAGGGCTCTGGGACTCTGGTTAGCCATATCTCTGCCGGATGAAGACACCATGGGTACCTGAAAAACAGAGGACAAGAGGGGAGCACCACGGGAAGAGCCAGCCGCCTCCTCCCTATCCTCCCCAGCCTCATATTCCTGATACCCTTCACGGTCACTATCACTCACACCATACGGCAAGCTGTGATCCTCATCCGTACTTGCAGCCTGCCCACATTCATAATCCTCCATAAATCTAACAGCCCTGCCTTGTCTTTGTGGCTTCACCAGCCTGGCCGCACTACCTGCCCCTCTACCAGTGCCTTCCAGGCCCTCACCAGGGCTAGCACTAATACTGGCGTGTCCCCTCTTCACCGCCCCTCTCGTAGCTATCTGCTTCAGCCGCTAAGGTCCTGCTGGGCGATAACGTACCCTGCAGGCCTCCTGTGTGCGGATCCAAACAAACGCCGTCACTTACTAGGCCCGCTTTTATGCGAGACCCTTTAGGCCCTGCTCTGGCCGCACGGGCCTTTCCTTTGCCTTGAACCCCAGCACGCGCGGGGGCCGCCTTGGCCTTACAACCACCTGAATTAGGCCACAAGCACGAGGAGGGAGCTCTAGCAGCCTCCCCTCCTTTATTAGTAGCTGTAGCCGAAGCCCTTGTGCGCACACCTTTCTGCGTGTCACCTGCAGAGCCCCCAGAATGCACTTGCTCTTGCTCTCTGCGGCGACCCCCAGCTGCTTAGAATGGGCCCCCCCAGCCTTCTGATGCCCAGCGTGCGTGCCCCCTTTAACGGATGTCTCCCCCCGTGGTGCTCCCTTCTTACCTCCGGAGCCTGAGGGGGATAATCCGCTCTGCCCGACACCTGAATTCTGAGTGCCGCGGGTGGAAGTGACGTCACCGGAAGTGACGACAGGGTGTGCAACGTACCGGAAGATGATACGACGGCCATCTTGGATGGGGAAATGCCTGAAGACCGACCAGAGGCCTGCACACCACGCAGAACTGAAGCTTGGGCCTGCACCACCGCCGCACCCGACGATGACGCCCCAGCGAGGACCGACACCAAGGACTGCAGGAGTGCCACTGCTGTCGCAACGGAAAGGACTACTGACAAAGGTAAGGCCGCAATGCTCCCACTACCCATTCCACCGGTAATCTGGCCTACCAAGCCCTCCCTAGAGAAAAACCCGGAACTCCCCTGGGACCCCCTAGACCCTGCTACCTGGCTAGACCCTGCTACTTGGGGCCCCTGCATATGGCCCACTCCCGCACCATGCGCCTCAGTCCTGGCACCCCCCAGGCCTAAAGACTGAAGGTCCAGGTCCACCGGCTAGCCTCCTCAACCTGTTCATCCCATACAGGAGAAGGGAATAAATTAGGGCTACCCTCCCCAAATGAAGGAGAAGTGGGAATAGACAGCCCAGAAACCTGGCTCTAACCCACCGTAATAGTCCTTGATGGGGATGGTGCGAGCCACTCAATGTCCTCAAGATCCATCTCTTCCCATTCCACAGGTTCGCCTTCCATTGGAATACTGCTGCCAGCTGTGCTGTAGAAAGAGCTTCCAGGGATCCACAGAAACAAAGAGGAAGTGGGCTCCCTGCACATCCCATATATAAGGTTAGTAAACCCCTCCAAACACAATGCAACATTGTAACAAATACGCACACACAGCAGCAGCACTCACTCAACCAGGCCTTAACCCTTAGCTACGCTCTGGGCTAATTGCCCGGCACTTTCTGTATGAATGAGTGTAAGTGTTGTAATAAGCAATTTCTGTCTCTGTGAGTGCCTAGCAAGGTCTGAATTGGTTAATTTTTATGCAGGTAATTTTAGTCAGGAGGGCCTAATTTTTCTGAATGGAGGGCTATAAACTATAGCTAGTTCTGAGTCTTTGTAAATCTTCTTCTATCCTTGTCCAAATTTTTGCATTACAGCCTGTAACAGTGAACACCTAAATTACTTTGTATCCTGATAAGCCAAATATATCTATCTGTGAGAACATGATCAGCAGAGTGAAGATAAATATGTGATATTTGTTGCTGAAGTTAACAAAAAAAGCTTATGATCCATTTTTCAGAGTATTAAGTAAAGGTTATTTTCTAATGCTTTGATTGCATGTGAGGGTATAGGAGTACTGATAGAAGAACTAGCAGAAGTATGTGGTAGAAAGGTTTGTGGTTTTTTTTTATATTTTTATTGAGGTTAAGGAAATAAAAACAGTACAAAATTGCCGCACATGCAGCCAATATGAAACAAATGATAACATTTCACAAGATTATTATACAGTGTGAGGTTTCCACAATATAGTACTGCACTTAAAACAAAAAGATATTAAATCAACCTCAGTTTTTCTTATTATGAGCCATCAAGTATCAACTTCCTTAAAACTAATACAGTATAGACAAAATATATGGTATATAATATGGTATAATATTCAATGTGATATAATATAAACTCCCTTAATAAAAAAAAAAGAATCTGTAGTGAAATATTGGAACTAACATCTCTATATAAACGACCGAGAGCTGAGACAAGGTCGTATACGGAGTTAATAAGAATTAATGGCCAGTCCTGCTGATCTGAATAAGGCATACAGATTCATTACTGAGTTGTGTTGTAGGAGTAAATACTTAGGAAGCAATGAAAAACACGAATAAAATAATGATATAGTTAACATAAATGGGAGTATTAATTGGTTCCTAGGGTTGCGGTATAGGCAGGATAAACCACACTGTTAACCCACCTAAGCTAGGTGGTTCTTTATATGGGGGGGGGAGGTGATTATATATATGAATAAAACGTTTTACTAATAGTATGATATACAAGAAGCTCTCAATTGATGAATAGGAGGCAAGGAGAAGAACTATATGGCGATGAGGGTTTGCTGGAGGATTGTAACCCCTGGTAACCTTTCCTAAGTCACTCTATGAATAGCAAGCAGATACCACAAAAATTATAAGGGACTACATCCATTTATATACACACACCAACAGACACATACATCCGTACACATGCATGTATGTTTGGATAAGGCTAAGCTAGGTTCTTGGAGGTATCTAATTATGTAGACCCATTAGGTGTGCAATGGTACCCTTATAGTATGAACATTGTTTGATATGTGGTATGATGAATAATTTTGCTATATGATTCAAGTAGACACTATGATATAAATAAGCCATTGGATCAAATGGGCATGAGATGCTGTCTCGGCCGCTGGCAGCACCGTTGCACCAAGTGAATGAATTGTGGCAATTATAGTGGTGAAAATGGCTTCCTAAGGGTATCTGAAAAAGTGTGAATGCTGAGCTAAAGGATCTCTTAGTATGAAAGCGATAAATTAGTTGTTAAGGCAGAATTCACACCTATCTACATAGGTCAGGAGGTATTATATATTCTAGTAGTGAAACTATCAGGGGAGAAACAAACAGACTAAACATCCTAATGTAAATTAGTATAACAAAAATTGGATATATATTAACATGTTAGTATACAAATACCCTAGATATCAGTAATATCCTAGTAAGTTGCTATATTACAAAAGTTCTTAGGAGTATGATGGGCTGTCATCAAATCTTCTACTTGTTAGGGGGAAAAAAGCTTAGCAGGGCATATATACTGCACTGTTGGGACACCTTATATGCATGAGCTATGTATGGAGGGAAGCATGAATCTGGGGAGAGAAATATGAATACCCTTCTCATACCAGTAGTACTTAGAGTTTGATTATACAATGGTCCTCATCTTACTTTAAGAGACGGGAGTAGTATGGCACACTGAGAGCAGCATATAATAAATTGATTGTTCAAATAAATGGCAGAAATATAATAAACAACACGATATATGAAGCAAAATACACATATACTGTATATCAGTACCCCATGTTAATTATAGCCTGCAGACTTAAATTAGGCATGATAACACTGTGAGAAGAGTTTCCAGCAATTAACATGAACAGAGCACAATATCAAACTTGCTTTCTAAGCTTGCTATAGAGAAGCCTCCTAAATTATAATACCAATGAAACCTTATAAGGCAAACTAATAATGGTCTGAAGCTAACCAATAGCCTATTCTTGCTAGCTATCACAGATAGGATAAATGTTGAACTGGGAAATATCTTGCTGAGAATATAGAGAGCGTGGGTGCAATGAGAAATAAAAATAAAAAATAAAAAAGGGCGACTGCTATTCTATCCTGAGCAAAGCATAAAATGACACCTACTGCAGACAGCACTATAACACATTTGAACAAGGAGCCATCATATAGAATAAGCACGGGGCAACATATTACACTTTTACCTCAGTCTAATCTATATTAAAGATCAACTAGTCCTTAAGGTAGTAAAGAAAAATGTCACTAATATCCCAGCAGAATGGAAGGGGTTACCTATACAAGGGAGCGTTTAAGAGTAAAATTAACAGTATTGAATAGTCTTTCTGCATCAGTCCAGGGGTGAGATGTATTCAGCGGGTCAGATTGTGTCCTATTTTCTTGGTCCAGTGTAATAATAAGGTCCGCTACGATTAATGCAGCTATCCTATTCCTCTCCGATTGACAGCAGAAACTGAAGGGTTGTTAAATTGAGGAGAGCCCTGTAAATGAAAATCATACCACATAGCGGTCCCCAGGCAGTCTCTCCACTCTACTCCCAGGATCACATCAAGTCGTAGGGCCAAATAGAGACTCCAAGCTGCACCCAGACCCTCTCCAGCAGGCAAACAGATCTCTGGCTGCATTGCAGGTAGGAAAACCATGACACTATGTGCGGCCTCATTGGCCGTGAGTATTTCAGTAGTTCCCCCGGAGTGAGCCTTGGGCCACCGCCCCTCAGAGTGCCGCAATGTAATATTCACCTCCGGCGCAGCATGAGATTCCTCTTGGTCCGGGTTAATGTTAAATGGAGCTGAGGAGAAGGCAGTAAATGCTCGAGTAGGTATAGATGGAGTCTCAGGTTTTGAATGTTCCGCCTTATGCATATTGCTATCGCTATTGTGGGGGTTATCAATTGCAGGGACCTACAGAGTGTTTGCTTTTGCGCTTGAGATATTTATGGTCTGCTTGTAAGTCCCTTCATGCAAAAGAGCCATACGGTCGACTTTCTCTGCTTCCTCCATCCTGTCACCCAGACAGGGCTGGTAAATCTCCAAGGCCATACATGGTGGGCTATTATCAGAGGCGTTAGCAAAGGCCTCCATTAGCAATCGTTCCAGGCTCAAAAAATGATTTTCTACTAGCCAGAGGACTTCTTCCTCCCATGCGGGAGACGCCATTTTAACTGGCCTCGACCGTGATATTTATTATTCAGAAAGTAACAAGTAGATCGCTGTCAGGACATCAGTTCCTGCGGAATATCCTAAGCTCAGCAGTGTAAGTTACTGCCCGGGGTAAAATGTTTATAGAATTAGTTGGATTTTCCTCAATGTAAACTGATAAGATATATGTAGATTCAGGAGCTTCATTTAGACACGTCTTGCTTGGTTGGATGCACGCTCCGCCCCCAAAGGTTTGTGTTTTAATGGTTGATGGATTAAGTAATAAATAAAAATTGTGCTTTATATTCCTTAAAGGGACAGTCTACCATAGAATTGTTATTGTTTTAAAAGATAGATAATCCCTTTATTACCCATTCCCCAGTTTTGCATAACCAACACAGTTATATTAATATACTTTTTAACTCTGTGATTACCTTGTATCTAGGAACCTTCTTTCAGCCCCCTGATCACATGACTGTGACTGTTTATTATCTATTGTCTTAAATTTAGCATTGTTTTGTGCTAAATCTTAAATAACCCCCTGTGCCTGAACACAGTGTTATCTATATGGCCCACGTGTACTTTCTGGCCCCTAGTTATCAAGACGTCAACCTCAAATACGCTGGAATTCCGCAGCATATTTGTGGCGAGGCTGATTCGCTTAAGTTATCAAGCCCTACACACCGGCAAAAGTAGAATTTAGGGAGGTAAGCTTCAATCCGCCGGACTCAGATCACATTCTTACGTCACTCCAGATGTTCCACACACAAGTTCAGCACAATCTGACTACTTTTGCTAGTTATCAAAAAACTATCAGGTACGCTCGGCACTTTTCAGACCCAGCGTACCTGGTTTTCAATCTGGAGGCGGCGGATCCCATAGGAATCAATGGAGGGAGTCTGACCATAGCGAAAGCTCGTGTTCGCTGCTGCCCAACATCCCATTGATTCCTATGGAAGATGTCTGCACCTAACACCCTAACATGTACCCCGAGTCTAAACACCCCCCCCTACACCGTCGCAACTAAATAAATGTATTACCCCCTAAACTGCCGCTCCCGGAGCCCACCGCCACTCTAATAAACTTATTAACCCCTAAACCGCCACTCCTAGACCCCGCCGCAACTATAATAAATGTATTAACCCCTAAACCGCCGCTCCCAGAGCCCACCGCCACTCTAATAAACTGATTAACCCCTAAACCGCCGCTCCCGGACCCCGCCACCACCTATATTAAACGTATTAACCCCTAATCTGCCCCCCCTACACCGTCGCCACCTATAATACATTTAGTAACCCCTATCCTGCCCCCCCTACACTGCCGCAACTATAATAAAATTATTAACCCCTAAAAGTCTAACCCTAACCCTAACACCCCCCTAACTTAAATATTAATTAAATACATCTAAATATTATAACTCTTATTAACTAAATTAATCCTATTTAAAAATAAATACTTACCTTTAAAATAAACCCTAATATAGCTACAATATAAATAATAATTATATTGTAGCTATTTTAGGATTTATTTTTATTTTACAGGCAAATTTCAATTTATTTTAACTAGGTACAATAGCTATTAAATAGTTAATAACTATTTAATAGCTACCTAGTTAAAATAAAGAGAAATTTACCTGTAAAATAAAAACTAACCTAAGTTACATCTACACCTAACACTACACTATCATTAAATTAATTATTCCTATTTAAAACTAAATATTTACCTGTAAAATAAACCCTAAGATAGCTACAATGTAATTAATAATTACATTGTAGCTATTTTGGGATTTATATTTATTTTACAGATAACTTTGTATATATTTTAGCTGGTTAGAATAGTAATTAAATAGTTATTAACTATTTAATAACTACCTAGCTATTAAATTCAGCGCCCCTTTGAAATGTTTGTAACTTATTTTTTTTTATTTTTTGTAACTCAGTTTTTTTATTTTTTGTACTTTAGTTAGTTTATTTAATTGTAGTTATTTGTAGGTAATTTATTTAATTAATTTAATGATAGTGTAGTGTTAGGTGTAATTGTAACTTAGGTTAGTTTTTATTTTACTGGTAAATTTCTCTTTATTTTAACTAGGTAGCTATTAAATAGTTATTAACTATTTAATAGCTATTTTACCTAGTTAAAATAAATTGAAATTTGCCTTTAAAATAAAAATAAATCCTAAAATAGCTACAATATAATTATTATTTATATTGTAGCTATATTAGGGTTTATTTTAAAGGTAAGTATTTATTTTTAAATAGGATTAATTTAGTTAATAAGAGTTATAATATTTAGATGTATTTAATTAATATTTAAGTTAGGGGGGTGTTAGGGTTAGGGTTAGACTTAGGTTTAGGGGTTAATAATTTTATTATAGTTGCGGCGGTGTGGGGGGGCAGGATAGGGGTTAATAAATTTATTATAGGTGGTGACGGTGTAGGGGGGCAGATTAGGGGTTAATACATTTAATATAGATGGCGGCGGGGTCCGGGAGCGGCGGTTTAGGGGTTAAACAATTTATTTAGTTGCGGCGGGGTACGGGATCGGCAGGATAGGGGTTAATAAATTTATTATAGGTGGCGGCGGTATAGGGGGGGCAGGATAGGGGTTAATAGGTATTATGTAGGTGGCGGCGGGGTCCAGGAGTGGCAGTTTAGAGGTTAATCAGTTTATTAGAGTGGCGGTGGGCTCCGGGAGCGGCGGTTTAGGGGTTAATACATTTATAAGAGTTGCGGCAGGGTCTAGGAGCGGCGGTTTAGGGGTTAATAACTTTATTTTGTTGCGGTGGGCTCTGGGGGCGCCGGTATAGGGGGTAGAACAGTATAGTTAGTGTGGGTGCTTAGTGACAGCTTGTCAATAAAGCTGTAAAAAAGCCAAAGAGCAGCGAGATCGGATGAGTGATAACTATCACAGTCCGCTGCTCATCGCTCCGTACTTGGTGCGTGGATTTTTGACAGCTTTATTGATAACTTTGGCGAGATTTTTCAGGTCCGCGGCCGCGATGGTAGGCGAGCTTAGGCGGGCATATTGGGGCCGGCGATGGCAGGTAAGTAGACACATTGATAACTAGAGGCCTCTGTCTCTTTGTGTTGAAAAGAGATTTAAAAAGCATGTGATAAGAGGCAGCCCTCAAAGGCTTAGAAATTAGCATATGAGCCTACCTATGTTTAGTTTAAGAATACCAAGAGAAAAAAGCAAATTTGATGATAAAAGTAAATTGGAAAGTTGATTAAAATTAAAAGTCCTATCTGAATAATTAAAGTTTAATTTATACTAGACTGTCCCTTTAATTGACATTTTGAGTAGGGCAAATCATGTTTTAGTGTTTGTTATCAGGGAGTACCCTTGAACAAAATAATGGTATATTATACAATTTTGTAAAAATGGGAATAATTGAGTGGAAATGTTTTTCTTTGTTAGATGGTTCAGAATGTAATGCTCATGAAAATGTGTATAAATATTGAAGATGTACTGAAGGTATGCAAGGAGATATAAGAAGATTGTATGGTAGGTTTTCCACCTTAGGAGTGAATATTTTTGAAGTTTTTAATTAGTGGTTGATTGTCTAATTAGCTTTGTGTTTGTCATTTAGGAAAAGCTAGTTTTGTTAATAGTAGTTGCATGTTTTTTGTGTTGTCACAGTGTTCAATGTGTCTGTGTCGTTTGATTTTGTCAGAGAAATAGTGCACAATGTGTAGTTGAAGGTAAATGTTTATATTAAACTTTTGTGTGTCTAAGGTTTATTGTGTTCTCCACTGAAATTACACAGAATTAGTGATAGTAAATTGTTTACAGCAAATTTTCTTAAATATATATTGTCTTGTATTGATTTACAGAACTGACCAGCTGCAACAACAATGCAATATTTAGTTTAATTAATATTTAGTGGATGAATGCAATTAAACCATGAATAATCTTAATAAAGACATTTGTATATAGTTGTTTAACTTATTTTACTTCATTTTTCGAGTGGAGTAAAATGTTTTAACTATAGAAAAATGTGACACAGAAAAAACTTTGAGCACACAGACATAGGAGCTTCATGCTATAGGAAAAGGGAGGGGGATAGGGGACTATTTAACAGACTGACTGCCAGCTCTTGTTAGACAAACCACATAGCCCGTTGTAAATATAGCCAAAAGCTTTAATGATTACTGTAGTTGGGAATAGGGTATCTCATATCACGTATCAGAACCTCTGAGTGTAAATGTAGGTCCTGAAACAGAATGACATGTTCCAAAACTGTCAAATAATTTAATTAGGAAAGACTTACTGTGTAAACTAGGGAAAGTCTTCCTTAATGTGTCTGGAAGGGAAGAAGAAAGTGTATACCTGCCTTGGAGTGATAACTGCAGAATCTCTATGTGTTAAAGATTTGTGACTAATAAAATCAGCAGGGGGAATGTTTTATAGAAATTAAAGGCACAGTGGATGGCCCCTTTGTTGCCCATTCCCCTGTTTTGCATAACCAACATGGTTGTATTGATATACTTGTTACCTCTGTGATTACCTTGTATATAGGCCTCTGCAGACTGCCCTCTTATCTCAGTGCTTTTTACAAACTTGCAATTTAGCCAATTAGCGCTGACACCATGGGAGTGAGCTGAATGTTGCCTGTGCAGCACAGTTGAACTAGCAGTGAATTTTATTAGCTTTTCACAGCCAGACAGTGAAAAAAAAGGTGCCTACAAGTTCTTAGAAATCAGCCTATGAGCCTACCTAATTTTAGTCTTCAACAAAGAATACCACGAGCAGGGCCGGAACTAGGATTTTTGGCTACACAGGCGAGGATAAATTTTGCGCCCCCCCCCATTACTTACAAAATGTTACAAAGATGTACTAAAAAAAATAAAGATAATTAATGAATCTATAATTTATATATACACACACACCAATATATATATATATATATATATATATATATATATATATATATATATATATATATATATATACTGTATGAGTGTGTATATATATATATATATATATATATATATATATATATATATATATATAGGGTATATACTGTATATTAGGATATCCTGATACCCTGTTACTGGTACTGTAATTGCAGGGATATGGGACACTATTATATATATATATACATATATACACACACAGTATACACACACATTATATATATATATATATATATATATATATATATATATATTTATCCACACACACACATATATATATATATATATATATATATATATATATATACATATATAAAATCAATAAATAAATAAAAAATCGCTGCTCTCCAATTTTGCGCCCCACTGCTGTGGTGCCCTAAGGCAGTTGCCTAGTTGGCCTATAAAAGTAAATTGGACAGTTGTTTAAAATAACATGCCCTATCTGAATCATTACATTTTCATTTTGATTTTACTGTCCCTTTAAAGGGAAATATAAATGACCCTGTATTTTCCAACACCCCCTGTGTAAAAATGAAAATGAATACTAGTTAACATTGCTCAGAAACAGGTTGTAAATATAATATCTGTGATGTTGATTTTAGATATTATTACATATAACTAACAACAGTGCTTAAGTATTTCCATATCCAGGTACATGCTGCACAGTTACAGAATGATAATCATGTAGTGCATGCCATTTCACATAGTTATCTTACAATGGTTAAAATGTTTCCAGTAAAATGCAAGGGACTTTCCTATCAAGCATACTGCCATTAAAGCAGCAGAAGTAAAAAATTGGATCCATGTATCTCACAGCAAATTGGTGCAACTACAGAGACCTATCACTGGCAAGGAAATCCATAAAAACTGAGTATTTGGGAAGTATCATTCCTTGACAATGTTGGAATATTTCCTCAGTGTTTGAAACTAAATAACTCAATTTGTAATGTATTATTATTTTGTGTTATAATTTCTGTATGCTGCATTCACACTCTGTTGTTGATGCTTATATTGGAGTGTAAAGGATTTGTCTGATTTATAAAATGCTGAATAATCACTTAGATATTAGCGATTAATTTTGGTATCATGGGCCCGATCCGATATGGAGCGTCACCCACAAAAAAAAGCAGGTGACACCAAATATTGCGCTGATTTGGTATCACATATACGGCGTAACCTAGAAGTTACGCTTGTATATTTCACCCTTCGGCCGTAGTTTTTTGGCTCATAGAATGATATACCAAACCTGCGCAGTTTGGTATCCAATATACAGCGTAAGGACTTACGTGGCGAAAATGGAGAAATCTTACTCCATTTTCACCTCGCCACAAAATGCAGGCGTAGTAAGCCTTACGTTGAGTATTGGAGCCCCGTAACTCCCTAAACTGCCTGCAAAATAAAACCTAACACCTAACGCATGCGCAATGTCTATCTACATGTCAACCGCAATCCCCCACCGCAATCCCTAATAAAGTGTTTAACCCCTAAACCACTGCTCCTGGACCCCGCCGCCACCTATATTTTATGTATTACCCCCTAATCTGACCACCCTACACCGCCGCCACCTATATTATATGTATTACCTCCTAATCTGACCCCCTACACCGCCACCACCTATATTATATGTATTACCCCCTAATCTGACCCCCCTACACCGCCGCCTCCTATATTATATGTATTAACCCCTAATCTGACCCCCTTACACTGCCGCCACCTATATTAACTCTATTAACCCCTAATCTGAGCCCCCTACACTGCCGACACCTATTTTAAATATATTAACCCCTAAACCTAAGTCTAATCCTAACACCCCCTAACTTAATTATTATTGAAATAAATCTAAATAATATTAATATTATTAACTAAATTATTCCTATTTAAAACTAAATACTTACCTATAAAATAAACCCTAAAATAGCTACAATATAATTAATAATTACATTGTAGCTAGCCTAGGGTTTATTTTTATTTTACAGGTAACTTTGTATTTATTTTAACTAGGTACAATAACTATTAAATAGTTAATAACTATTTAATAGCTACCTAGTTAAAATAATTACAAAATTACCTGTAAAATAAATCCTAACCTAAGTTACCATTACACCTAACACTACACTATCAATAAATTAATTAAATAAACTACAATTATCTAAACTAAAATACAATTAAATACACTAAACTATATTACAAAAAAACAAACACTAAATTACAAAAAATAAAAAAAGATTACAAGAATTTTAAGCTAATTACACCTAATCTAAGCCCCCTAATAAAAATAAAAAGCCCCCCAAAATAATAAAAGTTCTCTACCCTAAACTAAATTACAAAAGTAATCAGCTCTATTACCAGCGCTTAACAGGGCCTATTGCGGGTCATTGCCCCAAAGTAATCAGCTCTTTTACCTGTAAAAAAAAGAACAACCCCCCCATTACAACCCACCACCCACACACCCCAACTCTAAAACACACCGATCACCCCTTAAAAAAACCTAAGTCTAACACCCAAGTGCTCCTTACCTGTCCTGAAGACCGGCGGAGAAGGTCCTGTTCCAGGAGGGGAAGTCTTCTTCCAAGCGGCGACCTCGTCTTCTTCCAGGAACCAGCCGGCGCGGAGCGGAGGAGTTGAAGACCGATGACCGCGGAGCTGAAGACCGTCCACTCTAGAACTGAAGACCGGCGATGCTGGAATTGAAGATCGGTGATGCTGGAACTGAAGACCGCGGAGCCATGGAGTGTGGAGGATCCTCTTCATACGATCTCTGCTGTACACTGAATAGGAATTCAAGGTACGCAATTAAAAATGGCGTCCCTTGAATTCCTATTGCCTGATTTGAGCCTTCAAATTCAAATCAGCCAATCGGATGAGAGCTACTGTAATTCTATTGGCTGATTTGAATAGCCCAATAGAATAAGAGCTACTGTAATTCTATTGGCTATTAAATCAGCCAATAAGCTGTGTAAGGTTTTTTTTATTAAAGGGTAATAGGTATAACACTATAAAGAGAAATAGCAGTGGAAAAATATAAATTATATTAAAATATGTATTATATTAAAACAAAAAGTAAAATATTCATAATGTGAGTATTTATTATACTCTAAAAATAATAATAATGTATAAATAAAATACTCAAGGCCAAAATATACATTCAGAGAGGGATTGCCTGGTATTTTGGGGCTGGACTGCACTGTTAAGGCAGCATCAGACTGATATGCTTCAGGAAAGTTCTTCTCTATGAAAGGCACATGTTAAGCAAAAAGAGGCTGCTTCTTGGGTGGTAATTAGCCATAGAACAAGCTATTATGCTATTGTTCGTTCCCAGGTAGAGTGCTTCTCTCTTTTTATTTATACTATGTGGTTTACAACAGTTCTTTTTGTTGAGTTAGATTTTAGTAGTAACAATCGGATACGTCTACTATACAGTAGATATGTGATCTCATGTGATGGTAAGATACCTATATAACAAACAACCCAGTAGTCTACCTGCTCACCTAAAAATCATCACAACATTTTAAAATAAATGGATAGACAAACAATGATTTGAGCACTTTAATTATTTTGGAATTAAGGATATTTCTACCATTATGTTCTTCATACTGATTTTTGTCATAAATGATGCATATATGAATTCTTAGGGACGGCTAAATGTAGGTGTTTTTTGTTGAAATATGTATTATGTAAATATATTTGACACATTGTTAAAGTTAAAAAAAGTTGAAAGCATATTGGTTCTGTTATGTACAGATAAAAGATAAAAGCTCATCACAGCATCTTTTACACATCAGAACACACATCACAGAATATTTGAGTTTCCTTTTAGTCTCACGATTTTAGGAGGATTGTAATTGAGAAATAATTAGCTTAATGTATTGTGCTTCTCAAGTACCTGTGTATAATAAATTGTCTTAGAATTGCATGTAGTAAAAATAAATTGCTCTATTTTACAATAGAAAATGACCATTAACTACTTAAAGTGATGGCAAACTTTCTGCTTTGTATAAACAGACCAGGAATGTTAGCGATATTTCAGATGGAATTTAATTTACCAGTTATAATGAAGATTGGGCGTTAATTTACTTTTTAATGTAGTGATGAATGTCAAAAACCCTATGCTAACGGTTTGTACTGTTCTCCAATTGACATTCTAGCTCTAATTTTTTTTAAATAATAACAATTTTATATGATGATTCCTTGTGGTTTTTTGAGCTCTAGATAGCTCACAATATCTGGATGGATGTGGATTCTTAAGCCTGTCAGTGACAGGGTCCGTTGCTGAAGTGTTTGAAGCTTGGTCTCCCTGGACAGGAAGTGACGTCAAAAGTGGGCGTGCCACAAGGAATCATCATCTAGCTGTATTTACAGCAGTTCATGTAACTATTTATTACGGTTTTCCATCATAAACACCAACTTATCCACCTGAACTCTGGGAGCTTTTCAGAGCTCAAAACCACCGCAAGGAATTTACCTCCAGCTGTACTTACAGCATCCTATACCACAATATCACTAATTTTTTATCAGCAAGCTGTTTTTGCACCAGCTCTGATAAAAAAAACTCACTACCGGATTTAAAGAAATATAATATATTTCATCTGCTCACCTATTTCTGTCCCTGATCTGGACTAATATCAAAGAGGATTTCTGTTTATCATTTTTTATTGGACATTGGAAAATAAAAGTGTTTTTATTTTAAATTTCACTTTGTGTCCTTGCAAGTATCATTTATACACATCTCATGAGTGCTGCAATTAATATCCACAATTGATCGCATAGTATGTAAACTGAGCACTAATTGGTTTGCATACATAAAGTTTATACCATACTCCAGAGAGGAGAAGCCTTTCAAGTATAAAGAAGGGGGAAAGAAATTAACAGCAACAAGGAAAGAAATCCAGCAAAAAGAATTAAAGTGTCTCTACCTAACTCCAGAGAGGAGAAGTTTGTCTGAAATACCAACATATTTCTACTCCTGGGATATCAAGATTTCCACCTGCTAAAAGTTTCTGCATACCAGCTGGAAACATCTTTACCACAGATAGGGATTACATCCCCTCCATGCTTCCAACATACCTCACATGTTTGAGGTTAAACAAGGTGAGCACATTTAAATCTCACGTTTAGTTTTTGATAGCCTAGTACTGATATACTGCACCATAATTTGGTTTTGTTTTTGTTTTTCTCCATTCTATGTGCGCTGAACTCTGAAACTCAACTCCATACCTTTTTCCTTCACATTCCATTTGATGATAGTGGAATATTCAGAAACTAGCTGCCATTGAAATATATCAGGAGGAACTAATTAGAGCAAAATAACCATTTGCAACATACACAGCGCAGATCAAGAAACACCCATGCAACACTATATATATATATATATATATATATATATAAAGAGAGCAATAGGTCCAGCACAAGTAACAGTTCAGAGTTGATTAGCAAAGTGCACGGTAGCCAGAGGGTCCTGCTCACCTCTCATATATAAGTCCTTTTGGACTTTTATATATATATATATATATATATATATATATATATATATATATATATATATATATATATATATATGAGCTGTATGGCTAGAACACTGATTGGGAAAAATGATACTAACTGGAATATTTAGATTATAACTTTGTGATGCACTCCTTCATACTAATATAGCATAATAATGTCACCGAGAGTATTTATGCTGTTAAAAATATGGCTTTATTTATAGTCAAAAAAGGAATTGCTCTATATCAATAGCATTCATTGTTTTGACTTATTGCCCCATCAAAATATTAAAGGGACATGAAACTTAAAATTTTCTTTCATGATTTAAATAGAGAATACAATTTTTAAACAACATTCCAATTTACGTCTATTATTTCATTTTCTTCATTCTCTTGGTATCCTTTTGAAGAAATAGCAATGCACATGGGTGAACCAATTACACAAGACATCTATGTGCAGCTATCAGCAATCAGCAACTACTCAGCCTATTTAGATATTTTTTCATCTTTGCATCAAAGGATGAATTTAAAATGTCATGCTCTTTCTAAACCATGAAATAAACAATTTGGGCTTCATGTCTCTTTAAGCCAATTTCAATTGAAAATAATAAATAGAACTTACTCCACTCCTGCCATTACAGGCTTTTCCCATGCACATTATGGACTATAGACATGTCACATGCAGAGTTCTGCTAAAAGCTATTAGTTTAGTTATAGGACCATTATATTTGGAGGTGGGGAGGAGATGACTTTATATCAATTTTTTTTTCAATAGAATGGTAAACAAATTTGATGGGTAATTATTCCAAAAGTAACAATGAAAGGACTGTAAATATGAATAGTATGATAGTCTGGCGTTTTATTGAAAAGCAGGACGCCTAAGGTTGGTTCTTATTAGTGCAGAAATGCATATTGGACTGTTTTGTAGTCAACAGATCAAAACTTAAAAGCCCTTATTTAAGATCACTGATCTAGACATCAGTGTAACCATATAACCTTGTAGACCATTCAAAGAACTTCAGTTTATCAGTACCTTAAAGGTGTTGGTAAGCCAGAAGGGAGACATTTTGAGCTTATTAATTGTTGCACCTTTAAATCCAAGTTAAAGGGACACTGAACCCAAATTATTTCTTTTGTGATTCAGGTAGAGCATGCAATTTTAAGCAACTTTCAAATTTACTCCTATTAGCAAATGTTCTTCATTCTATTGGAATCTTTATTTGAAAAGCAAGAATGTACGTTTAAATGCCTGCCCATTTTGGTGAACAACCTGGGTTGTTCTTGCTGATTGATGGATAAATTCATCCACCAATAAACAAGTGCTGTCCAAAATTCTGTACTTTCTTTTTCAAATAAAGATAGAACGAAGAAAAATTGATAATAGGAGTAAATTAGAAAGTTGTTTAAAATTGCATGCTCTATCTGAATTACAAAAGACAAAATTTGGGTTCAGTGTCCCTTTAAGTAACTGTTCTCGAAACAGAAACTGGGAGGTCACCCGGAACTAAATGATACAATAGCCCATTCACACCTCTTAAGATTACAGTAAAGGTCTATTCAAGTAACCGAGTTGTTTACTGTGCAAGGGAAATACCCATTTAAGGGAAAGATTACAAGTGGAGTGCTAATTTATTGTGCTCTCGTAAATGGGCAAATTCACCTGTTTCCGGGCACACGATTAATAACCATTAGAAGTGGCTGGTTATTGCTACCATGAGGTCACGGTAGCAATTATTGCTCATAAAATTAACCAGAGATCAGATCTGGTTAACTTTACAAATGCCCCCCAATTGCCTACAAAATAAAGTATACTGTGCCATAATAAAATAAAAAATAGTAGAATCTTTATTTTTATTAAAAATAACCTCACAAAGCAGTTTTTAGAGTTTAACATTTGTGGGTGTGGGGTGTTAGAAAAAAAAACGTCAATAAAAAGTGCCTTTACATTGCGGTCTATGGGGAATGAGTAATTACTATAAATATATATGTATATACTTATATACATATATATTTATGTGTTAATATGTGTATATGCACATATAAACACATAAATATATATGTATATATTAATATACATATAAATGTAATATTTGCTGCCCATCGCTGTGTGACTTACCCACTTTGCTGTGCTAGGTTCTCAGCCATGTCTGATGGCATGAGAACGAGGCTCCCATTAGGATGCAAATGTGAGGTTGCATTTGCATTGCGCTTTACTTGTAATACCAGAGCACATTTGCATAAGTTGGTATTACTGAGTGGAACGCAAATATTGCCCTTGCTTAAGTGCAATTTTGCTCTCCACTCATAATCTGGCCCAAAATATGAGACATTTCATTAATAATGGCCCCTGTGCCACCACAGACCTCCTAGGATCTTGTCCTCACCTTTAGGTCATCCTAGAGTATGATTTCTTGCTACTATTGGGCTTCAGTTCCTGATCGACCTTCCAGGTCAGTGACAGTCAATTTGGGCTTTGACAAGTATTTTTTTGGCAGTATTTATTTAATTCTTTTTGGCGTGGTCTGAAAACAAGATGGCGCCAATGTGTTTCTATTAAAAGGACCTAAAATATCTTCTTATAGAGTATTTTAACATAACTTAAACTGTAAATATTGAACCCGATGCCTTGCAACATTGTACCTGCCAGCGACAAAACTACCATTGGTGCAGCAGGTGCAGTGGCACCAGGGCCTGAGTGCTGGAGGGGGCCCAAAGCAGCCAGTCTTTTTATAAGAATGTGCAAAATGTGTACAATACTGATTCATGGGAGTCTTTTATTAGTGCAGAATGCAGGCCTATCTATCTATCTATCTATCTATCTATCCTCAAAATCATTATGCTGAGCAGCATGTATAATACTATTGCTTACTACTGGGTTAGCATGGGTGGGGGCAAACATATTTTCACCAAGGCCCTCTGTTGAGTAGATCTGATAATGGTATCTGCCTAAGAAATCCTTAAACAAGATTGCGCATTTATGACATGGTCTTGAGATTGTGGTTGAAAAGTGCTTTGCAATGTGGGGGGATGGTGGTATGGGGGTTAATAGGTTTATTTTAGTAGGCACAATATGGGGGATGGCGGTTTAGAGGTTAACAGCTTTCCTTATTAATATTTTCAACAGATTATTGTCACGGTGATGGGGTCTAATATGGCCCCAATTTTTGTGAACTTATTTATTGAAGATTATGAACAGAGAGTGATGAACGTATACTGTTATCTAGATAAACAAGCAATTTATTGATGATGTCTTTTTGCATTGGAGAGGCACAGAGGAGGATCTAAATAGTAGGATTGAACATCTTAATACAAAAGAACCAATAGGCAGCACTCAAGGGAAATATATTGAAATAAAATCCGATTTATCCTTTATTTAGGCATGTTAAAATTACACACTCAAATGTGTAAAGAACAAGAAACAAGAACTCCTTACGCGTTTCGTGCCTGTTGGCACTTAGTCATAGGATAATCTGAGCACTCACTTGTTTCACCTTTTGTCAGACATTCGTCCAATCATTTTAATCCTTGCAAGCTAAACGTAATTACTGTTACTTAGACCAGCAAGAGGTGAAACAGTGTTGCTTTTTCTTTAAAAGACATAATAATGTTACAAATTAAAACCAGAATAGAAAATATTACAAAATTATTTCCATCGATACATGAAATAGTAATCTTTGTCATAGATAGTACAAAAACAAATACAAATACAAATAAATGCACACAAATATTATCAAATAAATACAAGTGCTCTAATAAATCTCTAATACATCTAAGAGATTATCCTATGACTAAGTGCCAACAGGCACGAAACGCATAAGGAGTTCTTGTTTCTTGTTCTTTACATATTTGAGTGTGTAATTTTAACATGCCTAAATAAAGTATTGGATTTTATTTCAATATATTTCCCTTGAGTGCTGCCTATTGGTTCTTTTGTATTTTGTATTTGCGGTATGCTAGACCGCTGGCGTGCACCACGTCACAGTGTCTAGTACCTCCCCAAACATTTGCAGTTCCATTTGGCAGTGAGCGAGAGGCGGCGTCGGACCTCAGAGCAGCGGATGGGAATGGTTTGAACATCTTAATACACTATCTACACCTGTACAATTTAAGATGGTTTATAGCAGCAATTAAGTCGACATTTGGATTTAAGAATCTTTAAGGGAGAAGAACATCTTGAAACTACATTGTTTCATAAACCTACAGATAGAAATTCCATTCTACTGACAAACAGTTGCCAACCACGTCCATTAATTAAAGCTATACCCAAAGCTCAAATGTATAGAATCATGAGAAAGAATTCAATTTTGAACAAAGCACATGTTAAATTAAAGGAGATGACCACTAAGTTTTTGCAGAGGGGATATAATTTTGATATAATAAAGGAGGCTCAGAAAGCAGCAACAGACACTACTCAAAAACAAAGTCTTGTACCAAGACAGGAACAGAAACAGGATGATAGATTGACATTTGTCATGACTTATACAACTGCAGAGGATATATTAGCCAAATCTGTGAAACAACACTGGGAATTGTTGAAATCAGACTATTCTCTTCCCTTTAACAGCCTACAACCTCCAAGAATTGGATATAGGAAGTGTTGTAGCTTGAAGGATTTATTAATAATCACTGACCCCAGACTTAATTATCTGAAATATACCTGGCTACAGAAACTGGGATTCTATAGATGCCCCAGTAGCACAACATGCAATTCCATGAAGCAAGGGACTACCTTTTGCCACCCACATTCCAATCAGAAGTTTAAGATTAAACACTACTTAACATGCTCAACAAAATATTTTGTTTATCTACTTAGCTGCATATGTGGAAGATTTTATTTTGGCAAGACAATGATGATATAAAGAGGAGGATAGCCAACGATCAGCATTAAAACATAAAAAAGAGATACGCCAGTAGCAAAACATTTCCTTGATGGTGGATACACTGCAAAAGATGTAAGATTGATGTTGATTGACCATGTACCTCCCCTGTGAAGGGGAGGAGATAGAAAGAGGAAAATGCTACAACTTGAAGGCAAATGGATATATACACTGGGAACTGTCCAACCAGCTGGATTCAATGCCAGTATTGACTGGCACTGTTTTCTCTAATATGGATAACTATCTAAACGTTTCTACTTTACTCCAAGGGTAACATTGCGATGATATTATATATTTATGTGGTTGTAGTTAGAGACTCACAGGGTTCTGATTAATAACAGGGTTTAAACATACTTTGGTAGAATTAGATCTTTTATATGAGCTTACCTATGATTAAAGCTGATAGTATATAAGTACTTAGGAGATGTTAACATGGATAGATATTTTTTTTAATCTCAACTATATCTATGCTTTATTTAGCCATTATGAGCCATTGTAACATAGGTATATCCCACTTGATCCAAGCATTTCTAAGGATTTATTAGTTTTTGGCATACTATTGGTTGGGAGATATGATGGTAATCACATCTTGCCTCTATTGCCTCTATGCCCACTTTTTTAATAGTTTGTAATGCAATATGCTTTGTCTCAAGATTATATAATTGTTTTATGAGATTAACATTCACTATATCACAACATAGAAACAGGTCTGTGAGCACTGATCCTAGTTTGTGTTGTGGAAGGTGATGTATGTTAACTATACCCACTTTCTGTGTCAGTTTATTTGTTAGCCAGTAACTAGGATATATGAATTGGTGTGATGTAATTGAAGACAGGGATTCAACACTCTAACTAGACTATGGCGGAATCTAGGAAATTAAAAACTACATGCTTTAATAGCAGGAGACCCCACAGGGTTGTAATTGTCGTGCCGCTCTAGCTGTTGCTAGGGACGCAGCGATTGTTGCTCGTTGCCTAGGGGGAAGTCAGCTTCTGTATGCGTGCGGCGGGGACGTCATCGCCACATGCTTCCTCCCTTCCTGATGCCGGTGTGGATTCCTCCTGTGGTGCGAACCCTGCAGCTATGTAAGTACTTCACTTACATTCACCTGTGCCCATGTATAGGTGTTACTTTCTGTTCTCCTGGGTGTTATTGTTGCTATATGTTGACTGTTATATTGTTGCTGAACTCTGCTTGCTTGACCACTCTGCCTGTTGACCCTTTAACTGCTGGATTGATATACTGCTGCTGAACTCTGCTTGTCTGACCACTCTGCCTGTTTACCCCTTAACTGCTGGATTGCTATACTGCTGCTAAACTCTGTCTGTCTGACTACTCTGCTTGTTTAACCCCTATTGCTCTGGACTGCCTTACTGTTACCAAACTCTGCCTGCCTAACCATCCTAGTGGTTTACCTCTGGAATGCCTTGCTGTGGCCGTACCCTGCCTGTCTGACCTTTCTGGTGGTCTATCCCTGATTTCCTGCCTGTTACTGCTGAGTGCTATCCTGCCTGTGGTGAGTGCAGCTTACCTCATCTTGCTAACTTTCTCTGCTCTGGGATATTCCCTATCATTATGGCTCGATGCCGGGATAACAAGACTACTTGCCGAGTTAGGTCTGTTAGTGGAATATCCCACGAGCATTACATTATACTTGGGCCAAGGAGTCAAATGAGGTAGCAAGAGCGGTTTATCTTCAGGGACAGATGTTGGGAACCCATACCACACAGTTGCAGAGTGTGGATTCCAAACTAGAGGCTATAATCGCTCAACTCTCTGCACTAGTTGCAGCAAGCAATACCACTCCTGTTGTTGTACTGCCAGTCTCTGCTCCTAGTACTGCGGCTTCTTCCCCTCTGGAAGCATTCCCCACATACCATTGCCTGACAAATATGAAGGTACCACTGATTGCAGGGGTTTTCTTAACCAGTGCAGGCTGCAATTCTGTAATGATCCTTGCACCTTTCAGTCTCACCAATCAAGGGTTACCTTTATCATTTCCTAACTGAAAGACAAGGCCCTAGCCTGGGTTTTTCCCCTTTTGGAACAGAACGCTCTGCTCCTGCATAATGCTGATTGCTGATGCTTTCTTTTCTACATTATCTTCTGTGTTTGGGACTTCTGACCGAACCTCTGCTACAGAATTTTCTCTCCTGGATCTCCACCAGGGCAATAGGACTGCGGCACAATTCACCATCGAGTTACGCACCTTGGCACTTGAAACCACTTGGGGTGGCACTGCTCTCAAGGCAGCCTTTAGGAGGGGTCTGCATGAACGCATCAAAAATGAACTCACTTATCATGATGTTTCTTCTTCTTTGGATGACTTTATAACTCTTTGTATCAGTCTGGACTCTCGCTTCCAGGAGAGATAAGCCGAGAGAGAAAGAACTCGGAGGGTCCTTGTTTAAAGTCCTTCTATTCAACCGGTTTCTGCAGTATCCACTGTCCCTTCAGCAGCTCCAGTTACCCCAGCAGAGGAACCCATGGATCTCAGAGAAGAAGGAGATTGAGACTATGCTTTTATTGTGGATCAAACATCCACCAACTAAAGAATTTTGACGTTCGGCCGGGAAAAGCCAATGCTTAGGGGATAACACTGGGGTAACTCTAAGCATGATCACTACTAAATCCACTCACTCTTCTCGGATTCTGGTACCTGTAACCCTTACCTTCCTTCAGAATACTGTTTACACTCAATCCTTCATTGATTCAGGGACAGCTGGAAACTTTCTGGATCACTGTTTTATGATTCAAGCTGGCTTGCCTCTTCTGCAGAAAAGACATTGTTTTAAAATAACTACTCTGGATGGCACCCCCCTTGGTTCGGGGTTGATCTATTTTGAATCAGCTCCCCTGACCCTGACTGTGGGAGTCCTTCATACCGAACAGCTGCAGTTTGAGGTCATTCATTCCCCAGCACAGCCTGTCATCCTTGGCTTTGTATACACAATCCACAGTTTGACTGGGCTGAAGGACAACTGGCCTCCTGGGGTACCTCCTGTTTCCACTCCTGCCTTGCTAAAGTCACTCCTCTGCTCTACATCCCCATAGCCAGTATACAGACTCAGCCAAACCTTCCCTCAGTACAAGCAGACTTCACAGATGTGTTTGAGAAAAAAGCAGCCGACGTGCTGCCACCCCACCGTCCTTATGACTGCAAAATTGACCTCTTTCCCGAAGCCCCACTTCCTAAAGGGAGGACTTATCCTCTCTCCAAAGCTGAAACCAAATCCATAGAGGAGTATATCCAAGAGAACCTAGCTAAAGATTTTATTCGCCCTTCCTCCTCTCCTGCTGGGACAGACTTCTTTTTTGTCAGTAAGAAGGATGGTGGGCTCAGACCCTGAATTGACTACAGGGCCTTGAACAACATCACTATCAAGAATCGCTATCCCATTCCTTTGATCACCGAACTCTATAACTCACTCCAGAATGCTTGATTCTTCACCAAGCTGGACTTACATGGGGCATACAATCTGATCCGTATCTTCCCAGGCCACGAATGGAATACTGCCTTCAACACAAGATCAGGGCATTACGAATACCTCATAATGCCCTTTGGGCTGTGTAACATCCCTGCAGTCTTCCAGGAATTTGTCAACAATGTCTCCCGTGACCTCCTCAATCGCTCTGTCATTGTCTACCTGGATGACATCCTTATTTTTTCTTCCACTCTGGAGGAGCATCATAAGCACATGCGACAGGTACATCAACGTCTCAGAGACAATTCCTTGGTAGCCAAACTAGAAAAATATGATTTTGACCAAGTTCAGATCAAGTTAATTGGTTATGTCATCTCGAAAGAAGGTTTTGCCATGGATCCTGCTAAACTCACCGCAGTTTTAGAATGGCCTCAACCTACTTCATTAAAGGAATTACAGAGATCCTTGGGGTTCTCCAATTATTACCGCAAGTTTATAAAGAACTTTTCTCAAACAGTCGCTCCTCTCACGGAATTGACAAAACGGAACAAAGACTGTAAACATTGGTCCCCTGAGGCCATATATGCCTTCACTCGTCTAAAAAAGGCTATCTGTTCTGCTCCTGTGCTCCGCCATCCTGATCCTGACCTACAGTTCACTTTAGAGGTTGATGCCTCCAAAATAGGGGCTGGAGCAGTTCTAACTCAAAGGGATCCTTTAACCTCCAAGTCACACCCTGTAGCCTTTTTCTCTAAACGCTTTACTCCTGCTGAGAGGAATTACGATGTGGGTAGTCATAAACTCTTAGCCATTAAGTTGGCCTTGACTGAAAGGCGTCATTGGTTAGAAGGCACCGCCAATCCCATTCAGATTCTCATCGACCACAAGAATCTGACTTACCAAGAGACTGCTCATCGACTCAATCCTCGACAGGCCAGGTGGGCCTTGTTCTTTTCCTGTTTTAACTTTGTGGTCTCTTATCTTCCTGGGACCAAAATAAAGAAGGCTGATGCCCTTTCCCATCAGTTTCCTCACTTAAGTGATTTCTCTGAAGCTCCTATTGAACACATCATACCTCCCTCCTGTGTGGTTGCTCACCTGAATACCACACTTCTTTAAAGATTGCAAAGTGCCCAGTCTAGTAAACCTCCTGAAGCTCCCGTGGCTTCCGCTATATTTTTTGTACCTCTGAACCTAGGCACTCCTGGCTGTCCTGGGTTCATGATAGTAAACTCTCAGGACATCCTGGTTTATCAAGGACTTTTAAGCGTGTTTCCCAACATGTATGATAGCCTACTATGAAGTCTGACACAACGTGTGCTGCCAACAAAACTCCCTGATCCTTGCCTCCTGGCTTGCTCCAACCATTGTCCATTCCCAAACAACCATGAACACACATAACAATGGATTTCAATGTGGACCTTCCCCCCTCTGACCACCATACAGACTGGATCATTTTGTACCCATAACAAAACTGCCTTCTGCCCAAGAATTATCGTCTCGTTTTCTCTTGCATGTGGTATGACTTCATGGCATTCCTGTGAATATTGTTTCCGACAGAGGTCCACAGTTCATCTCTACCTTTTAGAGAGCCTTTTGTAAGTTGATTATAACCACTGTTTCCTTATCTTCTGGCTACCATCCACAGACCAATGGACCAACTGAGAGAGTAAACCAGGATCTTGAAGCCTACCTTAGAGCCTTTGTCAACGCTCTCCATACCAACTAGTTTGAGTTGTTACCCATAGCTGAGCTGGCAGGAAACACTAATTGGCACTTTTCTCTTTGATGTTCTCCATTTCAAGCTGCAGCAAGGTATAAACCTCATATTTTCCCTCTTTCTGCTTAGTCCACTGGGGTTTCTGCTGCAGACTGACACATTACTGAACTCACCACTCATTGGCAATGTATTCGCTCTCAGCTATGTTCAGCTGTCTCTAGATATAAAAAGTTTGCAGATCGTCATAGAGCTTCTGAACGTGCCATCTCAGTAGGTGAACGTGTTTCGGTCTCTACTCAACATATCCGTCTACGTCAACCCTGTCACAAATTGGGGCCTAGGTTTTTTGGTCCTTACAAAGTCCTGAAAAGACTGTCTCCTGTTGCCTACAAAGTGGCCTTGCCCAAAACCCTGCACATACACCCAGTCTTCCACTTCTCACTTATCAAGTCTTAAAACAAGAATAGATAACTCCTCTTTCTCCACTCCTGGCCCATGGTGACCCTGAATCCATCTTTGGTCTCCAAATTCCAAGCTGCTCATCCTTTGAGGCCGACTCTAGTTCCCGGAGGTAACCCTTGAGAGGGGGGCTATGTCGCGCCACTCTAGCTGTTAATAGGAACACAGCACTTGCTGCTCATTGCCTAGGGGGGAGATGGTTCATGTCTGCATGCGGCAATGACGTGATTGCCGCACGCTCCCTCCCTTCCTGATGCCGGTCTGGAATCCTCCTGTGGCGCGAACCCTGAAGCTATGTAAGTACTTCACTTACATTAACCTTTGCCAAAGTATAGGTGTTACTTTCTGTTCTCCTGCGTGTTATTGTTGCTATATGTTGACTGTTATATTGTTGCTGAGCACTGCTTGTTTGACCACTCTGCCTGTTTACCCCTTAACTGCTGGATTGATATACTGCTGCTGAACTCTTCTTGTCTGACCACTCTGCCTGTTTACCCCTTAACTGCTGGATTAATTTACTGCTGCTGAACTCTGCCTGTCTGACTACTCTGCTTGTTTGACCCCTATTGCTCTGGACTGCCTTACTGTTGCCAAACTCTGCCTGCCTGACCATCCTAGTGATTTACCTCTGGACTGCCTTACTGTTACTAAACCCTGCCTGCATGACTATCCTAGTGGTTTACCTCTGGACTGCCTTGCTGTTGCCATACCCGGCCTGCCTGACCTTTCTGGCGGTCTATCCCTGATTTCCTGCCTGTTACAGTTGAGTACTATCCTGCCTGTGGTGAGTGCCGCTTACCTTATCTTGCAAACTTTCTTTGCTCTGGGATATTCCCTATTATTCCGGCTCGATGCCAGGATAACAAGACTACTGGCCGAGTTTGGTCTGTTAGGGGAATATCCCACAAGCATTACAGTAATATGAATGAGTTAAGGTAACTTGTAATTGTAGTGAGGGTGAATATAGGCAACTTGTTTGATAGAAAGTGTATTTGTGCCGGTAATTTCTCTTATGTCTGAAATTGAATAGGAGAGATGGTGATTAGTATAGCGTGAGATTTATAAGGTGTTGAGTGAGTATGAGCTTCATGATATATACTGTGGACTGTGTTAAGAAGGGATAGGTGATTTCCATACCCTTAATTTATATATCACTGTACACAATACACATGTGAAATATAAATACAATGTTATACTTTGTTATAATAGTAATCACAATTGCAATGATTTCTACAAATATTGATTGATGTTGCAACATGCATAGAATTGACAGAGATGTATCTAATTATGGGCCAGATTACAAGTGGAGCACAAAATATCGCTTTCACTAAAACGATATTTGTGCTCAACTTGTAATACCAGCACTCGCAAATTTGCACTGGTATTATGAACCTCGCATCCGCTTTGCATGGAAGCATTGCACTTCCATAGGCTCCAATGGGAGCCTCGTTCTAATGCCATCAAACACGGCATAAGAACTAGCACAGTGAAGGGGGTAAGTTGTGTAGCGATGGGCAGCAAATGTATATATATGAATATATAGATATATATTTAGAGGCAACACACAGTTCCCATAGACTGCAATGTAAAGCCCTTTTCAGTGCCGCTTTTTTTTTTCTAACATCCCCAACTATGCATTAATAAGGACCATGTAGGTCCGAAACGTCGCTTTTTATGGTTGTTATTCACCTTTAAAAGAAGCAGCTTGTACTGTGGTGCTGACACACATTTTGTACATGGACTGTATTTATTGGAGTTTTGCTGATACTCCATTGTGACGGGCACACAGGCTGGAAACTATCTACAAATTTATGGTGCTGGACTCCAATTATATACTTTTTATATATATATATATATATATATATATATATATATATATATATACATACATACATCCATACATTCATACATATATACATGACGAGTTCTAGGACCACTTTTACGTTGCTCAAGACTCTTAATAAACCCACATTAGACAGCCACATGTGTTCTTCGCAATGGCTCGGTACCCTTGGAATGAAAGTTGAGTTATGTTTGTTGTTTGTTTCTATTTTTTCTGTGTTTCCCTCTAGGCATGGAACCAGTTCCATTATGCTCAAATAGCAACTCCTTCCAAAGCTCTTAGAAACTTCTGCAGAAAAGGCACTTTACAGCATCTGTTTCCAAATAAGCGTTATGTGTGTAATAGGCACTGCCTATTTCTCCTTAATACATTACCCAAATGGCAAAATGGGGTTTAACTATAAAGGTGATCTCATGGTATGTAAGTGGAATACCCTCTCCAGCTAAAAGATCAATGATATTTGCATGACTGAATGCCCTGAAAGATGATGTGGCCCTTCTATAAGAGACAAATCTTAATAAGCTAGAGCACAAATTAAGATGGGGCTGGGTAGGAGAGATCATTCAACACAAGACACAAGGAGGAAATGGGGGGCAAATGGTGTTTTTTAAAAATGTTTGCCAATAGCTATATAAAATATAGTGAAGTAGATAGGAACAGTAGTTTTTCTTATTTGCAACTAATGATACATGAGGTCTCGTACTGCCTTTGTAATGTCTATGGCCAAACAACAAGAAAAAGGAACTCATGACAAAACTTACAGACTAGATTACTGACAATAGCTGATGCACCAAAAGTTATTGAAGAGGACGATAACATTGCCCAACATGTTCCATTAGGCAGATTTCATGACCTGACTGCCCCAGCATATACTGAAAGCCCCCTCAAATAGACTTGAAGATTATACACACCCTAAGGCAGACTTTAAACTTAATTGATGGATGGTGACTTAGGCATCCAGATGGCAGGGATTACACATGTGTGTCACCCACCATATATTGTCAGTTAAGACTGATTTGTATCCTCTCCAAGCTTGGGAGGATCTACATTCCCACTTGCATTAGGCCCATATCACTACTCAATAGTATAAACTTTAACAAAAATTCTTGCCTATCGATCAGCACTCATCCTTCCAAATATCATATACAAGGACCAGACAAGTTGCATTAAGAATAGGTAATCTGTCTCTAACTTTAGAAAAGTACTATTAACTATATCTTACTGCTGGAATAAAGAAAGAAGGGGAGAGATTGGTGAACTGTTAAATACAAGGGTGCTGCTATTGATGGAGGGTAAAGATGTAGGCAAACAGATAAAACTGATACACAGTAATACTGTTGGCAAGAAAATTCATCCTGTTACACTGGCTAATTGTGGCACCTCCAACATAAAGAGAATTAAAGTGCAAGATATATAAACAACTTAGGAAAGAGCAGGTGCATGTGAAGGGAGAGATACAAAAGCAGATGTGAGCTATATTCCCTCACCTTTCCATACCTTTACCAAACAGTGGCTCCCTTATCCTCATCAGATTTTATACTGGAAGAGCAATTAAGAGGTAAATGGTGTTTAAAGGGCTAAACCTATGACAGTTGGATAGCTCTCCTGTGCAGCAAGCTATTTTCATGCTTGGGGGAACTTAATGTTCTTTTTTAGTTAGCTGAAATGTGTTTTTGAATATATTTGAAATATGTACAAGTTGTATGTATGTTTTATTAACTTTAATATGATGTTCAAAATGAAAATGAGTTTAAAGCATTGACTTAAGCAATCCAGTGTTGTTCTGTGCTAACATTATTTACAGAAACATTGGTTTTATTATTATAAATCGCCAAATTAATGTATTGCCAAGTTGTAATATGCACTGTAATTCTGTATCATGCCCTAAGGTCAGACGGTGCAGTGCACTGGGAGTCATGATGTTGTGATGATCATGGCTGGCATGTGCACCAAGAAAGGTGTAAAAAGGGTGGGGTAGGTTGCACCACACTCCTTAGAGAGGCCAAAAAGCAAACTGTGTAAATTAGGTTTCTATAGTACTGTAAATCCGATAGTTTAGGCAATCTGCTAAAAAACATGTTTTGGCCACTTAGATATTAGGGAACGAAGGCCCATAGTTTTGTACACAGAATCAAGATGTGTTTAATGTCCTTTTAGCATAATAAGTACTGCAGGTGGTAAAAAAAAGTAAGAATTCATACACCATGTGCTTTTTCTAAGCCATTCTATTCAACTAAAAGTGTTACCATATGAATTAGTGAACATCGGTATATGAATGCCTAAAGTTTTTGAAAGCAGGTTTTCTTCATTTAACTCCTTCACTACCGAGACTTTAAGAGAAAAACTTGCCCAAAATACTGGAACATTTTCAGCATTTTTACTCAATTTAAACAGAAATATAGATTTGTTTTTTTTCTTTTACCCGTCAAACTATACATTTTTTTTTTAAGTAGACAACCCAAGGTAATAGGTGATCTAAACCCATTTTGGTATATTTCATGCCACCATTTTTATAAAAAAAAAATTCACTGAATTCACTGAAATTATTTACATACTGCTTGTTAAATCATAGCACAAATTATTGTAAAAGCTTCTCTGGAGTCCACTTTGTTCAGAAATATCAGACATGCAGGACTTTGCCATTGGTTTTTGGTAATTAGAAGGCCGCTAATTGAAGCTGCTCACCACATTTCTTTTATTCCTGGCAGTGAAGGGGTTAATCAGGTAGCTTGTAAGGTTTATTTTAGCTTTAGTGTAGAGATTACCCTCCCACCTGACACCTCCCACCGCCTAATCCCTATACCTGATTCCTTCCAAACAACTCTCTTCCCTCCCCCACCCCACACTGGACACTTCCGTCTTAGGTATTGGTAGTCAGTCTGTCAATATGAAAATTAATTTAAAACAAAATTAAATATATTTTTTTATATTTTCTGCAATGCAGGATCCCCCCTTACCCTCCAACCTCCCTTATTTCTCCCAAACATCTCTCTAACCCTCCCCCATTTAACTATGCTAGCCTTCTTAGTTACAAGCAACTCTCTGCCAGTACCTATAAAATAGCTAAATATGTGTTTTTATTTTATTTTTTATTTTCTGCAGTGTAGGGCCCTCCCACTCCCTCCCTCCAATCCTCCCACCTCCCTTCCCCATCACTACTGGGTGCTTACTTGCCTCCCGGATTCCCTCCCATACCTCCCGTCGGCACCAGCAGATGATTGTTACAGACAGTGACACACAGTGTCACCCTCTGTAATGATCTGACATCTGCCTTCTATGGAAGCGGAGCACTGATCTTGCTCCAAATCCATTTGCCGGCAGATGCCTGGAGCTCAGGAACTCCAGCTCTCTACTGTAATTTAACAGCCGAGACTGCTGGAGCTTCCTGCAGTTCCGATGTATATATACGTTGTGCGGTATGATAAGCAAAGTAGCGCACATCGTATATATACGTTTTTTGGCAAAGGGGTAAACCATTGACATCAATGTGTAAGTTGTGTAAATAACATTTTTGCTTTAGTGTAATTTCTTAAATTTATTTTTTTAAGCGCATATGCCTAGATTACAGGTGGAGATATACATTCTTATTGCTCATGAGTGCTAGCAGTGATCAAGGTAAAACAGATGCATTTCCAGGCTAGCACTGGTACTACAAGTTGAATGTAAAAAAAGTTAGGACAATAGCGAAAGACTCAGGCGCACTAACTTCAGGACTTCGGATATCGTGACCGCTTTAACTCCCCCTTCCCAGAGACTTCTATGGGGCTTGCTAAAGAATGCCTTTTCATTTTATCACTTGCTCGCTAACCCAAAGCTGAGCTAAATCTCACAAAAAAAATTACTTTTGAAGTAGGCGAATGTTCATTATGAATGACACTGATGAATTAAACTCCATCTAAAATATCGCTAACATTCTGGATCTGTTTATACAAAGAAGAAAGTTCGCCAACACTCTAATTCATCATAAAAGTTTCATAATTACTCAAGTAAATATATGATTTGTATTTCATGATCGCGGATTTAGTGGTAGATTTTTGTAGCTGCGAATGCAGCTGTTTCCGTACAAGCCTATAGGCTCGCCGGAAACATAAGTTAAGAAGCAGCGGTTTTAAAACGACTGCTCCTTAACTAATCCACCACCTCTGAGGCGGCGGATAGCAATCATCTCGATCAGAAATGATCAGGATGATTGACACCCCCTACTAGCGGCAAATCTGCAGAGGGCGGCATTGTACAAGCATTTTACAAGAAATGCTTGTTCAATGATAAATGTCGGCAGCGTATGTTGTCAGCATTTAGCGATATTGGGTGGAGATGATCTGCTAAAGCGAATCATGTCTGCCCGCATCTTAATAAATCAACCCCAGAGGGTCCAATTCTATAAAGCTCTCTAGTCTGGTGAGATTCTATAAGATGCCTTGTCAGTATTATAAGAGCCCTCAGAGATTGTTTTGATGGCAATTTTTATCTTAGGAACTGTGTATCACAATAAGGGGAGATCAATAATATACTTTATGTTAAGGAGAGGCATTCACTTTACAGCATAATAATCAGTAAAAAAAAATAAAAAAAATGATTATTTCTATTGATGCCAGCGAGTTTTTGAACATTTGGCCAATAATCTCTAGCATTTTTTTTTATTGATTTACATCAAATGCTGTTAGGTCCAAAAGCACAAGATGTAATCCAGTGAAGTATAAAGGGGTAATACCAGCCTTTTTGAAGGGAGTGAAATTTTAACAATATTTAGAGGTGTTTAACAGCAATAATGGGCACAATAATGCATGCATAGTGCAATGTTGCTTTATTTTGCTTAATAAAACATTTTAGAGGGAAATTAAACCATAAAGAGAGTTTAAGGTTACATCCTGACTATTATACTATATGATAAATGCTAAACATGTTTCTTTTTCTTTAACGGTTTAATCTTTTTGAGATTGATAGTCTTTATGAGCTTTAACAGTTTGATTCCCCAAACATGTTAAATTTTACACACACTACAAACATTACACAATGTTTCTACATTGTTGAATATTATGTAAGGCAAAGAACGAGTTATCTGTGCAAGGTTGTTTCATTTTTTCCAAAGACACTTATTTACCTTGTGTCATCTACCAAGTGTTAAAGAAAGAAAAGCTGAGTTACTGCCTGGCGCTGCAACAGAGAAGCAGTAAGGGAAATCAATATGTGTGATTGTTATCCTCTATCCACTGGAAAAGCGTTGGTGAGGGACATTTTTCATCTCTGCTGGTGAAAATTGGATTATAAGTGTTGTTGAAGCAGAAAGGGAATTTTGATTGCAAAGTATGTCCCTCTGCTCATTGCTGAGCCAACTACTGTGAGATTTTGTTAATTTATACATGCAGCTTTGGGCTACAGAGGGTATAGCCTCACTTGTATAATATGGAACAAGAACTCATCACAAAACAACCTCTGCACTGGATTTAACACATATCTGCAGTTTCTTTAATGATTTGCAGCAACCGTGAGACAGAAGTCTGTGTTGTGTTTAAACAGATATGAATGCCTCATTGGATTTTAGTTTACTTTAGTAAATAGAACAGCCAGGAAATAAGACATATCATTGGGGAGTTGAATGTCCCTAATGTTGAGCTAACCATTAGGCAGCAGTGACAGGCTGGTCAATGTCTTAGTGGCACAAGAAGACTGTTAAGGAAATTAAAGGTGTTAAAAAAGGATGAAATAAGGCAAACAAAGTTTTCTACTACGAAAACAGATTTCAATAGGTAAACGCATCTCCTTGCATGGGAAGCCCAAACTTGTTCACGACAGTGACTACAGTACTAAATTTGTAAACTAAAGTGGGCATTTATGACTGTGAGTTCAATAATGTAGACATACAATGCAGCAAGGCAGCAGGGTCATTTACAGTTTAAAAATATTAATATCATTTAAAAAAAAAAAAGGTATTTTACATGTTTTGCATAGAAATTCATAGTTGCCATTTTGTTATCAGTTCATGCCAAAATAGAAAAAGGCCTTTAACAAACAATCAGCTAGATTATGAGTTGTGCGTTAGGGTAAAAAAGCAGCGTTAACAGGTCCTAACGCTGCTTTTTTTACGCCCGCTGGTATTACGAGTCTTGAAGGTATAGGGTCACCGCACACTTTTTTGGCCTTACCGCAAAACGACTTACGGAAACTTCGTAAAGTCTTTTTTCTATGGGACTCCCATAGCGCCGATATTACGAGTCTGTCCTGGGAGGCCAAAAAGTGAGCGGTACACCCTCTACCGCCAAGATCCCTAATCCATTTTAAAGTCAGTAGTTATAAGTTTTATGGTAAAACGTTTTATGTTCCAATCAACCAATAGAATGCAAGCTCAATGCCATTGGCTGATTGGATCAGCCAATAGGATTGAACTTCAATCCTATTGGCTGATTCCATGAGCCAATAGGATTTTTTCTACCTTAATTTAGATTGGCTTATAGAATTCTATCAGCTAATCGGAATCTAAGGGACGCCATCTTGGATGACGTCACTTAAAGGAACCTTCATTCGTCGTTAGTCATTGGCAGAAGAGGATGCTCCGCGTCAGATGTCTTGAAGATGGAGCCGTTCCGCATCGGATGAATGAAGATAGAAGATGCCGTCTGGATGAAGACGTCTGTCTGTCTGGAGGACCACTTTGCCCGGCTTGGATGAAGACTTCTCCCGGCTTCCTTGAGGACTTCGGCCCGGCTTGGATGAAGACTTCTGCCGCTTCCTTGAGGATGGATGTCCGGTCTTCAGAACTGTAAGTCGATCTTCAGGGGGTTAGTGTTAGTTTTTTTTAAGGGTGTATTGGGTGGGGGTTTTTTTAGGTTAGGGTTTGGGCCTGCAATAGAGCTAACTGCCCTTTTAAGGGCAATGCCCATCCAAATGCCCTTTTCAGGACAATGGGGAGCTTATTTTTTTTTTTTAGATAGTATTTTATTTGGGGGGTTGGTTGTGAGGGTGGTGGGTTTTACTGTTGGGGGGTTGTTTGTATTTTTTTTTTTTTACAGGTAAAAAAGCTGATTTCTTTGGGGAAATGCCCCGCAAAAGGCCCTTTTAAGGGCTATTGATAGTTCAGTTTAGACTAGGGTTTTTTTATTTTGGGGGGGCTTTTTTTATTTCTATAGGGCTATTAGATTAGGTGTAACTAGTTTAAATATCTTGTAATTTGTTTATTATTTTCTGTAATTTAGTGTTTGTGTTTTTTGTACTTTAGCTAATTTAATTCATTTAATTGTTTTTAATTTAGTTAATTGTAGGGTTAGGTTAGGTGTTATTGTAACTTAGGTTAGGTATTATTTTACAGGTACTTTTGTATTTATTTTAGCTAGGTAGTTATTAAATAGTTAATAACTATTTAATAACTATTGTACCCAGTTAAAATAAATACAAACTTGCCTGTAAAATAAAAATAAACCCTAAGATAGCTACAATGTAGCTATTAGTTATATTGTAGCTAGCTTAGGGTATATTTTATAGGTAAGTATTTAGTTTTAAATAGTTTTAAATAGGAATTATTTAGGTAATAATATTAATTTTTATTTAGATTTATTTAAATTATATTTAAGTTAGGGGTGTTAGGGTTAGACTTAGGTTTAAGGGTTAATACATTTAGTATAGTGGCGGCGACATTGGGGGCGGCAGATTAGGGGTTAATAAATGTATAAAGCTGGCGGCGATATTAGGGGTGGCAGATTAGGGGTTAATAATATTTAACTAATGTTTGCGAGGCGGGAGTGCGGCGGTTTAGGGGTTAATATGTTTATTATAATGGCGGCGACATTGGGAGCGGCAGATTAGGGGTTAATAAGTGTAGTTAGGTTGCGGCGACATTGGGGGAGGGAGATTAGGGGTTGATAAATATAATGTAGGTGTTGGCGATGTTGGGGGCAGCAGATCAGGGGTTAATAAGTACAATGTAGGTGGCGGTGATGTCCGGAGCGGCAGATTAGGGGTTAATAAGTATAATGTAGGTGTCGGCAATGTCGGGGGCAGCATATTAGGGGTTAATAAGTGTAAGATTAGGGTTGTTTAGACTAAGGGTTCATGTTAGGGTGTTAGGTGTAAACATACATTTTATTTCCCTATAGGAATCAATGGGGCTGCGTTACTGAGATTTACACTGCTTTTTTGCAGGTGTTCGACTTTTTCTCAGCCGGCTCTCCCCGTAGATTCCTATGGGGAAATCGTGCACGAGCACAGACAACCAGCTCACCGCTGATTTAAGCAGCGCTGGTATTAAAGTGCGGTAAGGAGCACAATTTTGCTCTACGCTCACTTCTTGCCTTTCAACACCGGGTTTGTAAAAACCTGTAATACCAGAGCTGCAGCTAAGTGAGCGGTGAGACAAAACTGCTCGTTAGCACCGCACAGCTCAAAACGAAAAACTCATAATCTAGCCAAATATAAATAAATATTCTTAAAAACAACCCTTGTGAAAGTTGCAAAGCAACCATATAGCTATAGAAAAAGAGTTCAGAGTCTGTCCATCCCAACAACCCAAAATATGTATTTAGTTGGCAGTGGTGCAGATGGAAACGGAAATGGAAACAGTTTACTATGAAAGATGTGATTAAGCAATCTGCTTTAATAACACAATTCAAAAGATGCCAGTACTGTTAGAGACAAACACGACAGTGTGAGTGTGACAATCAAATATTTAAAATTAAATATAAAATAACACAATTGAAGTGAGGTTTCCTGTAAATCTCTTTAGTTTTACATAATATACATGATATCACATAGTCAAAACAGCTACATATGTATATGTCCCTATACATATGAAAATGTAGGGATGAATGGAGGTTTAATAAATCAACTCCATCTATGCCAATAAATCTCTAGAATGTCTCCTGTGGCCATTACAGAATGTTAATCATATGTGCAAGCAAATAGTCTGTTTGGAAATAGCTGTGAAATAGTTTTAACAATGTCATAAAGCCCTTTTAATAAGTTATTAAGCAACTTCAAGGTGCCGAATTCGATAAGCCAAAAATGGTCTTGAAAAGCTGCTGAAAAGTGACCTGGAAACATATTGCGCTTAAAGAGAACTTTTTAGCTCAATATGGAAAATAGGACTTTTATCGAGGATGTGAAAAGCCTTTTAGGTGAGCGAGAATCAGCTGAAATCGAGCTATGTTGATCATAATCAAAAAAGTAGCATTTTCAGCCCAAAAAAAGATTTGAAAATGCTGCTCCCGATAGATTGTGATTGAGGACATAATTTAATAGTGTTAACATATTTTTCCTTTATGGTCTTTTAAACAAATATTACAGGAATGTATTTTTCAGTCTTCATTTAACATTAAAAAACATAACTGAAAGGTTATAAAAATGAGATACTAATTACATTAAATAATAGATTTTCAAAGAAATAAAAGAAAAAACATTAGTACAATGAACTACTTTGCAGAAAAATCCGACTTCATGCTACAATATAGGTTTTTCTATAAAGCTTATATCATATCAAAGTATATATTAAGGTGTTTAAGAAGAGCAATACAATTAGGGGATTTGCTGACTTAGCTGGAACTAAACAGAATCAAAAGTGAATATTAATATTTGTGGGAAAATCAATGCACAATGTGCTGTAGGTTTAAAAGGCCGGAAGGAAGGATTTTCACAGCTTAAGGTTTCGAAAAGCTTTTCCTTCTCATTCCCCTCATTTTTTTCTCTTTGATTCAGCAGCTTTATGTTCTATACTGGGATTACATCCAGCCATGTGCAGTTTTTTATGCCAAATGAATACATGAAAAGAAAAAAATTACAGAACATTAAGTATTAAACCTTATTGCTTATTGACAGGATTTAAGTAATGTGTTTCCAGCATAGGATAAGAATATAACACAGATATGTGATAGGGAACTCTGCTTGCTGATATTGTTTTATATAAGTTACTAAAAGTATTGAGATATTTTATGGGTATGTAAGTTATTAACTGAGCAAACACATTCTAAAATATAAGTGCAAATTCTGCAAATGGGAAAAGGACAAGGTATAAAAACAGTTAATTATAGATGAGCTAGCAAAATTTTCACTTGCTTGTGCCTTTGTTTCCAATTGAAGTAAAGTATGTGAAGCCCTTTAGTTTGCTCAATTGTTCCATGATGGAATAATTGTGTCATTGGTCATTAAGGGGTTAAAAGGATATAAAGGTGCACGTTAGAGCATTTTATAAATGCACTATTTCTACTATGTACTACTAGGAGCTAATTGAGTACGTATGACAAGAGACAAACAATCATAAGCTAGCTCCCAGCAGTAAAGAATATGTACAAATCCTTTTTCAATAAAGGATACCAAAGGAACAATGTTAATTTGAATATGGATGTACATTTAAAAGTGTCTTAAAATGACATGGTCTACCTGAAATATGCCACTTTAAAGAGACAATCTACTTGAAAATTGTTATTGTTTAAAAAGATAGATATAATCCCTTTATTACCCATTCCCCAGTTTTGCATAGCCAAAACTGTTATATTAATATACTTTTTACCTCTATGACTAACTGTATCTAAACCACTGCAAACTGCCCCTTATCTTCGTTCTTTTTACAATCTTGCATTTTAGCCAATCAGTGCTGTTCTTGCATAACCATTATCATTCTCCACGGAAGTGAGAACAATGTTATCTATATAGCACACATGAACAAGCACTGTCTAGCTGTTGTACAAGATTTTAAAAAGCACTGAGAAAAGGGGTGAGCTCCAGGGATTTAGAAACAGGCAGCCTTAGAGGCTTTAAAGTATATTAATATAGCAATGTTAGCTGTGAAAAGCTGGAGAATGTGGTAAATGCATTATTTATCTTTTTTAAACAATAAAAAGTAGACTGTCCCTTCCTTTAAGAATCCCAAAGTGGGATGAGGTATCTTGCTGTTTGAAAGGAACAACAGGAAACCTAATATGATATATTGTCTGTAAACAAGCTTTCATTTTTGGTGAAATTCTTTAATGGATTTAGAGGTAGCACCTTGTTTGTTAGAGCCCCAGGGAAAGGTTACCATGTTTTCTTTTATATATATCTTTACCATATCTTTACCATATACCAATTTTCTGCAGCCACTTATCCCAGTACAACAATTAGGAGTCTCATAAAAAATTCTAGACATTGTCATTCTGGTCACTGCTGGGGAGCAATCTACTCTATATAACACTCTGAATTTTCATGCCCAGTGCTTTACACAGATCAAGAAGAGAGAGGTAAAGAAGGGAGAATGTAAATGCTCTATATGTTGCTGAGACAACCAAGCTATGGGGCCGAATTATCAAGCTCCGAATGGATCTTGATGCCCCTGTTTCCGCATGAGCCTTCAGGCTCACCGGAAACAGCAGTTATGAAGCAGTGGTCTAAAGACCGCTGCTCCTTAGCTGATCCGCTGCTCCTTAGCTGATCCGCTGCCTCTGATCCTATATGATTGTTACCCCCTAGTGGCCGATTGGCTGCAAATCTGCAGGGGGCGGCATTGCAGAAGCAGTTCACAAGAAATGCAACTAAGCTAAGACTGGAATTTGGTATTAAACAATACTTTTAAAAGGACATTATATTACTGGCAATAACAATTGGGTGGCTACTTCCATGCTCAAGTTTTTCCTCCTGTGTCTGCAACTCAAAGTAGTTCTCCTGCTTTAACACTGATGAAGCTCTGCATCCTTATATTAGACACCATTATCTGGAACTTGTTTTTTTTTGCACCCTGTGACAGAATGCTTTGCATTTTCAGATCAGAGATGATATTTGCTTTTTACCAGTTGCACTGTGTGCTTCAGGTGAGTGCGCATAATTACACTTCAAATGTATGTATGTATGTGTATATATATATTGAAATAAAGATGAAATGATATCCAGGCGTCGTCATAAGGTAAAAAATCCAAATCTTTATTCTCAGCAGGTCATATCACAATAAAAGACCCTGTACAGCAGAGCCTCTGATAAAAAAAAAAAAAAAAACAATTCAGCAAGCACAGCCTAACATGTTTCGGCCAGCCTGGCCGTAATCATAGACATATCCCCCTTCTCAGAGGGTGTGCTATTTAAAGGGTAATACTCCGCCCCTTAAACAATTAAAAAACAAACACTGTAATTGATTTTAATTAATAAATGCAATGCCTATCACTATCATTTTATATATATAGTACAACACTAATGAACCTATTCGCAATCTTAATGTAAATGAAAATGAACATGATATAAACAAACATACTTTCATTTGTAGATCACAAATATGATAAACAAAATAATTAATTAGCAGAAAATGGAGACTCATGGTTAATACAGGAGGAATGGTAAAGCACAGAGGTGCTATCAATACTTTAGCTGACACCTCTGTGCTATATATACTATGTGCTTAGATTAGTTGCAATATATAGTGCTAAACTGATTGCTTATAGTTGTCTACTTAGTGAAGACATATCATACAAGCATAATACTATTCATAATTACATGAAAACATAACCCAGTATCACACAATAGCTATAATGCTAAAGACTAGCACAAAGTACATAATCCAATATTCCTTCTATCATAGATATCTAAATTATAAAGACATATGTTTATATGTTAAATCCATTTGAAATCCTATTGTTCAAATTTGCTCTACACTGACTTAAATAAAGGATATCAACATATAGTATCAAACCAGGTCTCTACTCAAGCTTATAATTATAAATGGGTCATTCCCAATAATTGATTACATCAAATTGTGAATTGAATCCACACGGGACCAATGTTTTTAGTCTATGGATCCAATAGATTTCTTGTCTTTCAAGTATTTTTTGTTTGCTGCCCCCTCTTCGTGGCTTGCAAATCGCTTCAATTGCGTTCCATTTAAACATATCAACATTTTTCCCGTGTACTTCAATAAAGTGTCTGGAGAGTGCCGAACAATGGATATCATTTGAGATATATCCCAAATGCTCCTTAATCCTAGTGCGTATGTCCCGGGTAGTTAACCCAACATACTGCAATCTATGTTGAGTACATTCAACCAAATAGATTACAAATGTTGAAGAACATTTTACACATCCCCTAGTGGTGAATGATTCGTTAGTTACATACGATTCAAAGCCATTCCCTTGCTTTAAGTATTTACATGGTTTACAAAGAGACTTACCACATTTGTAAGTCCCCATAGTATTTAACCATGAACTCCGTGGACCTTGGTCTGGGAGCATGCAAGGTGAGAGCATGTTACCAATTGTCAAGTTTTTAGAATATATAAATTCACAACCTTTGTCAACTATATGCTTCAAGGTATCATCCCCATATAAAATGGGCATATATTTTTTGACAATGTTGCAAACTTCAGAGAATTGATTCGAATATTTGGTGATAAATTTTAGACCCTTACGTTCAGGTCTCCACTTGGTCCCACCAAGCATTTGCCCCCTATCCAGAGTAGCAACTTCCTTGGACACCTTATCAACCATATTCCTATTATATCCTCTCTCCACAAAACGTGACACTAGATCTTTAGATTCTTTTTCAAAATCTTGGTCTAGGCTACAATTTCTTCGTGCCCTCAGGAACTGCCCTTTGACTATACCTTTGTACACATGTGGAGGGTGGTTACTGTGTGCATGCAGGAGACAGTTGCCTGCAATTGGTTTACGATGTAATGTAGTACTGACCTTTCCAGTTAAGCCATCAAACCTTAACAGGAGATCCAAAAAGACGATCTCAGATGCATGACAATTATGTGTAAATTCAATGCCCATATCATTTGTATTGAGGGTTCGCACAAAATTGTTTATAGAATTTTCATCTCCTTGCCAAATGAACAAGAGATCGTCTATGAACCTCCTATAAAAAGATATATTACTTATGAAAGGGTTATCATCCGCAAAGACGTGGAACAGCTCCCACCAACCCATAAATAGGTTGGCGTATGAGGGCGCAAATTTGGCCCCCATGGCTGTTCCACGCCTCTGTAGAAAGAAAACCCCCTCAAACATAAAATAATTGTGGCTTAAAAGGAATTCTGTCACTCTCAGAATAAAGCCCCTATGAACCTCGCTTAGATCGGTTTCAGTATCTAGGAAAAATTTAATAGCTTCCAGCCCCTTGTTATGAGGAATTGCTGAATACAAAGAGACCACATCTACAGTCAACCATTTTTGATTAGGCAAATGTTCTACCGTTTCCATAAGCCTCAAAACATGTGTTGTGTCTCTGATGTAGCTGGGTAACTTCCTAACAAGGGGCTGTAAGTAAGTGTCAAGCCTCTCTGACATAGGCTCCAATAGAGAGCCTATCCCCGCCACAATCGGGCGACCTTTCACATTTTCCAGGCCTTTATGTATTTTTGGAAGATGGTGGAAAATAGGCAAAACAGGATCCTTTACATTCAGTATGGTAGCTGTTTTTCTGTCTAAAATGCCTATTTCCACACCATCATCCACCAATGACATAAGCTCCCTCTGGAACCTAGCAGTGGGATTGAAGGAAAGTTCCACATAGACATTGCAGTCACCCAGTTGTCGTTGTGCTTCCAATACATATGAACTTCTGTCCATAACAACGACGCTGCCACCTTTGTCAGAATTTTTTATGACCAGTGAACTGTTTGACTGCAATGACCTAAGAGCCTCCCTTTCTTTAAAATTGAGATTAGATCCAATATGGGTATTATTCTCTGAGAGTACAGTAAGGTCCTCCAATACACGCTTATGGAACAATTCCAACTGTTTACCCCTTGTTTGAATGGGATAAAAGTTAGATTTAGTGTTAGTAAGCTGTCCTTTTGCATGTTCATATGGAGTATCAAGTGTGTCAGTGCTGTCTAGTGTCCTTAGAGTTAACATACTACGTGTGTCCTCAAAGTTTAGGAGATGTATCTCCTCCAGACCATCCCTGGTTCTCATATCTGTAACAGAATCAACTGATTCTGAATAGTGTTTTTTAAGTGTAAGCTGTCTTACAAACTTATTTACATCAAGGATGGTCTGGAAGAGATCAAAATTCCTAGTTGGACTGAAATTTAAACCAAGTTTAAGCACCTTTGTTTCCAAATCACTCAAAGTATGTGAAGAAATATTAATCACATCCATTTGTTTTATTGTTTTGGAATCGTTGTCTTCCTGAGCAAATATTTGTCTCTCCCTCTCTGAGGTTGGGGCTTTTTCTGCCCTCCTCCCCCTTTGGTTTGTATCGTGTCTACCTGAAAAACCTGCTCCTTAACCCTATGTTGCTCAACATTTAGTGGCTGTTTATTTGTCAAAATTGGCTTAATAGGATTCTTGGATTTATCTACCTGTGTTTTAGATCTTACCACCAGATCCCCATTATTAGTAGTGTTTCCACAGGCAGTACCCTGATCAACTGCTACAGATGATGCCATATTACTTATGGCTTCAGTAATACCTGTGTCTGAATCCCCACTCTCTTCATAAGAGCTTGAGAAGGCTGATAATGAGCCATCTTCATCTGTGGATTCTGGCTCTGTGTCAGAAAAAGTTACTCTATGTTTGCCCTTAGATCTAAATTTCCTTTTACTGGTTTTAGTTTGAGCATTTTCATTCAAAGTATCTAACACCTGCTGGTTATGTTTGTTAGAATTCTTTGACTTTCTTTTTCTGTTCTTCCTTTTCCAAATAAAAACCTGCTTGTTCTGATAGTCATTTTTATCCCTAATATATTTAGTGTGTTTAACATGAATAATCTCAGTTTTATTTGTCTCAATAATGTTTTGTAAGGTTTTATCCAAAACCCCATACCCATCTATCTCTCTAAATTTGTTTAGCTCCTGTTGTAAACCTTCTATTGCCTGTCTTACAACTACCAATTCTACAGTTTTATAATTGACAAGTAATTGCATTAAACGTAGTGAGCATTCAGTCAAAACCTCATTCCACTCCTGAATGAAGGTTTCGTCTGAGGTTTCAAAGGTTGGAAATTTATAAACACGCAAACCTCTTGGGATCATTCTAAGCAACAAATATTTGTTCAGAGTCCAGGTATCAAGTTTAAGTCTTTGTTCTTTTAACCTTAATCGTTCCATTTGTGAAAAGAGTTCACTAAGTTGTACATCTGGCCCATCTAAACCGAATAAATCCTCCAGTTCAAGGCTCATATATATACAGTGGGGCAAAAAAGTATTTAGTCAGCCACCAATTGTGCAAGTTCTTCCACTTAAGAAGATGAGAGAGGCCTGTAATTTTAATCATAGGTATACCTCAACTACGAGAGACAAAGGGGTCAAGTTATCAAGCCGTCAACCACAAATATGCTGGAATTCCGCAGCGTATTTGTGGCGAGGCTGATTCGCCTTAGTTATCAACCCCTACTGCCCGGCAAAAGTAGAATATAGTGACGTAAGGTTCGATCCTCCGGACTCAGTCCAACACAGATCGATGGTTACGTCACTACAGATGTTCCGAAAGCAAGTTCGGCACAATCTGACTACTTTGGTAGTTATCAAACTACTAGCAGGTACGCTCGCCATTAGGAGGCGGCGGATCCCATAGGAAACAATGGGAGTCTGACCATAGCAAAAGCTCATGTTCGCTGCTGCCCGATATCCCATTGATTCCTATGGGAGATGTCTACACCTAACACCCTAACATGTACCCCGAGTCTAAACACCCCTAATCTGCCCCCCCCTACACCGCCGCAACTAAATAAATTTATTACCCCCTAAACCGCCGCTCCCAGACCGCGCCACCACCTACATTATACATATTAACCCCTAATCTGCCGCCCCCTTTACTGCCGCCACCTACATAAACTAATTAACCCCTATCCTGCGGATCCCGGACCCCGACGCAACTAAATAAATTGTTTAACCCCTAAACAGCCGTTCCCGGACCCCGCCGCCACCTATATTAAACTTATTACCTCCTATCCTGCCCCCCCTATACCGCCGCCACCTATATTAAAATTATTAACCCCTAAACCTAAGTCTAACACTAACCCTAACCCCCACCTAACTTTAATATTATTTTAATAAATCTAAATAAAAATTACTATTATTAACTAAATTATTCCTATTTAAAACTAAATACTTACCTATAAAATAAACCCTAATATAGCTACAATATAACTAATAATTATATTGTAGCTATTTTAGGATTTATTTTTATTTTACAGGCAACTTTGTATTTATTTTAACTAGGTACAATAGCTATTAAATAGTGAATAACTATTTAATGGCTACCTAGTTAAAATAAGTAAAAAATTACCTGTAAAATAAATCCTAACCTAAGTTACAATTAAACCTAACACTACACTATCATTAAATAAATTAAATTAATTACCTACAATTAAATTAAATAAACTAAACTATAGTACAACCCCCCCCACTAAATTACAGAAAATAAAGAAATATTACAAGAAGTTTAAACTAATTACACCTAATCTAAGCCCCCTAATAAAATAATAAAGCCTCCCAAAATAAAAAAATGCCCTACCCTATTCTAAATTACCAAGTAACCAGCTCTTTTACCAGCCCTTAAAAGGCTTTTTGCGGGGCATTGCCCCAAAGTAATCAGCTCTTTTACTTGTAAAAAAAAATACACCCCCCCAACATTAAAACCCACCACCCACATACTCCTACTCTAAACCACCCAAACCCCCCTTAAATAAACCTAACACTAACCCCCTGAAGATCATCCTACCTTGAGCCGTGTTCACCCAGCCGGGCCGAAGTCTTCATCTGATGGGGCAAAAGAGGACATCCAGACCGGCAGAAGTCTTCATCCTATCCGGGCAGAAGAGGACATCCGAACCAGCAGATATCTTCATCCAAGCGGCATCTTCTATCTTCATCCATCCGACGAGGAGCGGCTCCATCTTCAAGACCTCCGGCACGAGCATCCTTCTTGGCCTACGGACTAACGACGAATGATGGTTCCTTTAAATGACGTCATCCAAGATGGCGTCCCTCAAATTCCGATTGGCTGATAGGATTCTATCAGTCAATCGGAATTAAGGTAGGAAAAATCTGATTGGCTGATTGAATCAGCCAATCAGATTGAAGTTCAATCCGATTGGCTGATCCACCAAGCTGCTTGCCTATTGCAGATTCCGTCTTCCCAGCCTGGTGCCGGTCTACAATTTAGTTTCTGGTGTCCTTTGACAGCTCTTTGGTCTTCACCATAGTGGAGTTTGGAGTGTGACTGTTTGAGATTGTTGACAGGTGTCTTTTATACTGATAACAAGTTCAAACAGGTGTCATTAATACAGGTAATGAGTGGAGGACAGGTCTGTGAGAGCCAGAAATCTGGTTTGCAGGTGACCAAATACTTATTTTCCACCATAATTTGCAAATAAATTCTTTCAAAATCAGACAATGTGATTGTCTGGATTTGTTTCCACATTTTGTCTCTCATAGTTGAGGTATACCTATGATGAAAATTACAGGCCTCTCTCATCTTCTTAAGTGGGAGAACTTGCACAATTGGTGGCTGACTAAATACTTTTTTGCCCCACTGTATATATCACTGATTTATAAATACACAACCCTTGTGTCACAAGGAGCAAGAATACAAAGGCTCCAAAATGGCTGCACCCTGTATGAAGATGTAGAGATTCACCAGCTGGCACCTGTAAATGGTTTAAATAGGAGAATGGCCTTGAAAAGAGATGCAGGCACAGGAGGGAAAACCTAAAGCAGAATTAGTAGTAACTAATATGTTTGAGCTTAATATAATCTTATATTATATTATGGAAGTCAGTACTGATGAGGTTTATACAAATCTTCATGCCTCTACATCTCAGGACAAAGAAGGTAGAGGAGCTAAAAATATAACCACACCATCACATGGTTAAAAAATAAGGCTCATGTCTCCAAAATGGTGCAAAAAATGTAATTTGTCCTATCACAAAAGAGGAAGATTCAAGGATACAGAGAATACTTTTTGGCAACAGGGCTTCCTGGCTAGTAACATGGTAAAACTGTAATCCACATCCTCTCTTTAACATACAGTGTTCTTCACAGTTGATTGTCCCGTAAAGCCATTCAAAAACTTTAGGGCTAGATTATAAGTGGAGTGCTATTGTTTGCACACTAGCTTTGTTGCCTTTTTTCAGTTTTTTCACACATCATGCAATAGTGCACATATTATAAGTCGAAAGTAAATGCATTCGCTTAAGCGCAATCACGATTTACACTTGTTGGGTTAGTGTGACTTGAGATCTTGAGGTCAATTTATTATTGGGCGAACTGGGCCAATTCACCCTGTTTCCGTGCAGGCCTTTAGACTCGTTGGAAACAGGAGTTAAGAGGCAGCGACCTATAGGCCGCTGCTCCTTAACTCATACGCCACCTCTGAGGCTGCGTACAGCAATCCGCGATCCTATACGATCGGGCTGATTGATACCCTGCAGGGGGGGGGCCGTATTGGACAAGCAGTTCAGTAGAACTGTTTGTGCAATGCTGAATATGGAGAGCGTATGCTGTTCGCATTCTGCGATGTCTGGCCACCAGACATTAATAAATTGACCCCCTTGTGTAAAGGGTAGGGGAAGAAAAAAAGGTTGCATTTAACACAACAAAAATACACTTAAAAATAGATTTACGCGCATATAAACATCTGATAAAAAATAATTTAAAAAAACATATTAAAAAGTTATAAGGACTTTAACATATATATATATATATAGGATGTGTTTGTAGACTACAAATGGTAAATACACATGCTAGTGGTGATATCACCAGGCACAAGGACTAACTGTTATTCCACTTTGACATGATTCTACAATAGTAAGAGAACATTGCTTGTCACCTAGGTTTTATTTTGATGTGGTAGTGTTTATTTTTGTACATATTTTTGTTTTCTCTATCATGGAGAGAATTCTAGCAAAATCTTTCAGGGTTCTTTTGACCCCCAGTTTATTGTAATGTAAATGTCTCTCCTTCAAACCAAAAACCTGCATTGCTAGATGCACAACTCTCAAGCTAAAATTGCATTTCTAAAAATCTTTGAGGGACAGCACAGTACTGATGAGACTACTTAGATAATCTACCAAGAGCAGAGGGCTTTAGATCATCAGGCTCAGGGAGAGAAGAGACACAGAGAAAAAACACAGAGAAAAAAAGATTATAAAATGCTACATAGGGGCTGTAGCAGATCATGTCCGCCGCACATCGAAAAATTTGGCATTTATAATTGCATTTATGAAATGCTTGTGCAATGCCACCCTCTGCAGATTTTAAGCCAATCGGCCGCTAGCAGGGGGTGTCAATCAACCCGATTGTATCCAATCGTGCTGATTGCTGTCCGCCGTCTCAGAGGTGGCGGACGAGTTAAGGAGCAGCGGTCTTAAGACCGCTGCTTCTTAACTCCTGTTTCAGGTGAGCCTAAAGGCTTGCGCGGAAACTGATGCATTTAAATGCATACAGGGCTTGATAAATCGGCCCCTTAGACTAGCCTAACCAAAATATAGGTACATGCTTATCTTTCACCAATGAAGAGCTTTGTAACTAGTTTATGATCTTAAATATTATAGTAAATACACATAACATTGAATAACTACTTATTTTACAGTCAACCAAACTGATTTAAGAACTGAAAAAAATAATATATTGGAAGCAAAACAAATGTTAAGTTTATCTCTGGCAGAGAAACAGATCATTTTTTTTTGTAAGGTATTACGGTAATTTATCAGTAGTAAAAGATGCAAGAAAAAATACAACCTTTAAACAGATTCCCATGCACATGACATATTTGATTTGTACAGAATGGTTTAAAATACCCTTTGGTCCCATTTTCTGATGATACCATCATCTTTCACAGTGCTCATATTAAATAGAGTTCTTCCCAGCATTTCTAGACTGTCTTGAGTGCTGGATCAGGTACTGGATGCAATTCCCCAATCTTTGCTTGGCTGATCAAGTAAAAGTAAAGAGGTGTTGAAATGAATTAATATCTCAATTATTCATCTACTTTATGAGCACTTCTCTAACAGAATACAAAATGTGCTGGGATTTTTTTCCCCAGGCATTACTCTAATTCGTTATTTAAGCAGTAGACAATTCCACAAAGGTCTCCTGGTTACCGTATGGCAGAGCATAGATAAAACTGAGTAGTCTGGTTCAGTCACACGGTTTGTGCCACTTAACATTTTATTTTGTATCCATGTTGGCGATGGATGTCAGGAATATGTTTTTATCTCTCTACCATTCATCACTTTCTTAAGCACAATGTAAAAGAGCATTTTAGTTTGTGCCTAGAATTACAATATGTTGCAACAGAAAGACAGCAGTTTGTCATGCTTAGAATAAATAAAACTCTTAATAAGCACTCTGATAGCTAAAGCATTAACATGGAAATTGAAAATATATATATACTGTATGTGTATATATATATATATATATATATATATATATACAGTAAAGAGAGAGAGAGAGATGGATACACAGATAGATAGAAATTAATACGTATAGATAAACATATAGACACACACACACATTATGGGCCAGATTATAAGTGGCGTGCTAATGATAGCAACTTGATTTTACGAGTCCATGGTAAATCCCATTCACCAGAGAATTGCTAGAGCAGCAGACATCGATCTATCGCAGTGTTTTTTAACCAGTGTGCCGTGGCACACTAGTGTGCCGTGAGAGATCCTCAGGTGTTCCACGGCAGACTGACAACAGTGCAGGGCTGTCCCTCTTTCAAATTTTGAAATATTGGTATGTATGTGACAGGCTCATCAGGCATCATTTACAACCATGACATTGACATTCATTCACAGACAATCATTATGATTGTTTGTGAATGAATGCCAATATGTCATGTATAGTTTGTAGGAGGCATGGCATGACAGCACAGTACAGTGTGTGTGTGTGTATATATATATATATATATATATATATACACTGTATATATATATATATCCTGTATTAGGCTACAATGTGTGAATTTGTAAAATTTTGGGATGGTGGTGTGCCACGGGATTTTTTAATGTAAAAAAGTGTGCCACGGAAAAAAAAAGTTGCAAATCACTGATCTATCGCTTAGTATACTTATAATGGATTTCACGACTGTGCTAAATAGTGCTCATATCAGTAGATAAAAGTTATTAGTGGCACTCGAGCACAACTCAAAACTGCGTCAGAATATTTAGGTCTCTAATTATCAAGCCGTCAACCTCAAATACGCTGGAATTCCGCAGCGTATTTGTGGCTAGGCTGATTCGCTGTAGTTATCAAGCACTACAGCCCGGCAAAAGTAGAATATAGTGACGTAAGCTTCGATCCGCCGGACTCAGTCCGACACAGATCGATTCTTTGCTGCATTGTATTCTTTGGATCAATATCTATCTGACCCACTGGACACCTTAAGACTCTGCCAAATTCTGTTTGCCTTGTTAAAGTCTGTTGGGTGACTGTATTGATCCTTTCCTGTCTGACTAGTATCATTGGAGATGCAACACCAAATGTGAGTATATATTATACCATACACACTATATATTCCTGTACACACTATATACTCCTGGGTCCAAACTGTACTAGGCCATATAGACACTTTTGTGTCTTCTTGTATCTCCACAATACAGATTATCCATTGCTTCCAAGAGGTTGGTCTGCTGGGTGACTGTTATAGATCCCAGACTGCTCCCACGGCACTATTTGGAGTGCTTTAATACATGTGAGTGTAATCTTGCACATCTTTATTATACACACTGTTTGGAAAAAACAATATTGGGCCATGTGGCGCATCTGTCTTTTTTCTTGCTTACGTCACTCCAGATGTTCCGAACGCAAGTTCGGCACAATCTGACTACTTTTGGGAGTTATCAAAAAACTAGCAGGTACGCTCGCCACTATTCCGGGCCAGCGTACCTGGTTTTCAATCCGCCGCCCTGGAGGTGGCGGATCCCATAGGAATCAATGGGAGTCTGACCATATCGAAAGCTTATGTTCGCTGCTGTCCAACATCCCATTGATTCCTATGGGAAGTGTGTACACCTAACACCCTAACATGTACCCCGAGTCTAAACACCCCTAATCTGCCCCCCCTACACCACCACAACTAAATAAATGTATTACCCCCTAAACCGCCACTCACGGAGCCCACCGCCACTCTAATAAACTTATTAACCCCTAAACTGCCGCTCCTGGAGCCCACCGCAACTATAATAAATATGTTAACCCCTAAACCGCCACTCCCGGACCCCGCCGCAACTATAATAAATATGTTATCCCCTAAACCGCCGCTCCAGGACCCCGCCACCACCTACATAATACCTATTAACCCCTATCCTGCCCCCCTACACCGCCACCACCTATAATAAATGTATTAACCCCTATCCTGCCCCCCCTACACCGCTGCCAATAAAATTATTAACCCCTAAACCTAAGTCTAACCCTAATCCTAACACCCCCCTAACTTAAATATTAATTAAATACATCTAAATAAATATTATTCTTATTAACTAACGGCTAGATTTAGAGTTTTGCAGCCAAAAGGTTGCATTAGTTACGCGTGTTTTTTCCCCCCACACCTTTTAAATAACGCTGGTATTTAGAGTACTCTGAAGGGCTGCGTTAGGCTCCAAAAAGGGAGCTTAGAGCATAATTTACCACCACTTCAACTCTCAATACCAGCGTTGCTTACAGTAGCGGCCAGCTTGAAAAACTTGCTCGTGCATGATTTCCCCATAGGAAACAATGGGGCAGTTTGAGCTGAAAAAAAACCAGCGTTCAGATCCTAACGCAGCCCCATTGTTTCCTATGGGAAAACACTTCCTAAGTCTGCACCTAACACCTTAACATGTACCCGAGTCTAAACACCCCTAACCTTACACTTATTAACCCCTAATCTGCTGCCCCCGCTATAGCTGACCCCTGCATATTAATATTAACCCCTAATCTTCCGCTCCGGACACCGCCGCAACCTACGTTATCCCTATGAACCCCTAATCTGCTGCCCCTAACAACGCCGACCCCTATATTATATTTATTAACCCCTAATCTGCCCCGCCAACGTAGCCGACACCTACCTACACTTATTAACCCCTAATCTGCTGACCGGACCTCGCCTCCACTATAATAAATGTATTAACCCCTAAACCGCCGCACTCCCGCCTCGCAAACCCTATAATAAATAGTATTAACCCCTAATCTGCCCTCCCTAACATCGCCAACACCTAACTTCAAGTATTAACCCCTAATCTGCCGACTGGACCTCGCCGCTACTATAATAAATGTATTAACCCCTAAAGCTAAGTCTAACCCTAACACTAACACCCCCTAAATTAAATATAATTTTAATCTAACAAAATAAATAATTTCTTATTAAATAAATTAATCCTATTTAAAGCTAAATACTTACCTGTAAAATAAATCCTAATATAGCTACAATATAAATAATAATTATATTGTAGCTATTTTAGGATTTATTTTTATTTTACAGGCAACTTTGTATATATTTTAACTAGGTACAATAGCTATTAAATAGTTATTTACTATTTAATATCTACCTAGTTAAAATAATAACAAAATTACCTGTAAAATAAATCCTAACCTAAGTTACAATTAAACCTAACACTACACTATCAATAAATTAATTAACTAAACTACCTACAATTACCTACAATTAAATCAACTAAACTAAATTACAAAAAAACCCACTAAATTACAAAAAATAAAAAAAGATTACAAGAATTTTAAACTAATTACACCTACTCTGAGCCCCCTAAAAAAATAATAAAGCCCCCCAAAATAAAAAAAATGCCCTACCCTATACTAAAATAAAAAGTTAACAGCTCTATTACCTTACCAGCACTTAAAATGGCTTTTTGCGGGGCATGTCCGAAAGAAATCAGCTCTTTTGTCTGTTAAAAAAAACATTCAATACCCCCCCAACATTACAACTCACCACCCACATACCCACCCAACCTCCCCTTAAAAAACCTAACACTAAGCCCCTGAAGATCTCCCTACCTTGTATTCACCCAGCCAGGTATCACCAATCCGTCCAGAAGAGGGTCCAAAGTCTTCATACTATCCGGCAAGAAGAGGTCCTCCAGAGGGTCCAAAGTCTTCATTCAGGCGTCATCGTCTATCTTCTTCCATTCGGAGCGGAGCGGGTCCATCTTGAAGCAGCCGATGCTGAGTCATCCTTCCTCACTGATGGACTAACGACGACTGAAGGTTCCTTTAAATGACATCATCCAAAATGGCGGCCCTCGAATTCCGATTGGCTGATAGGATTATATCAGCCAATCGAATTAAGGTAGGAAAAATCTGATTGGCTGATTGAATCAGCCAATCAGATTCAAGTTCAATCCAATTGGCTGATCCAATCAGCCAATCATATTGAGCTTGCATTCTATTGGCGTTAGGAAGATCCCATTGAAAAGAAAGCATACGTAATTGGCGTAAGGGGATTTGCGGTATGGAAAAGTCGTGGCTGGAAAGTGAGCGTTAGACCCTTTTCTGACTGACTCTAAATACCAGCGGGTGGTAAAAAGCAACGTTAGGAGCCCTTAACGCTGGTTTTGACGGCTAATGCAGAACTCTAAATCTAGGCGTAAATTAATCCTATTTAAAACTAAATACTTACCTTTAAAATAAACCCTAATATAGCTACAATCTAACTAATAATTATATTGTAGCTATTTTAGGATTTATTTTTATTTTACAGGCAAATTTCAATTTATTTTAACTAGGTACAAAAGCTATTAAATAGTTATTAACTATTTAATAGCTACCTAGATAAAATAAAGTCAAATTTACCTGTAAAATAAAAACTAACCTAAGTTACAATTACACCTAACACTACACTATCATTAAATAAATTATTCCTATTTAAAAATAAATACTTACCTGTAAAATAAACCCTAAGATAGCTACAATGTAATTAATAATTACATTGTAGCTATTTTAGGATTTATATTTATTTTACAGGTAACTTTGTATTTATTTTAACTAGGTAGAATAGTTATTAAATAGTTATTAACTATTTAATAACTACCTAGCTAAAAGAAATACAAATTTACCTGTAAAATAAATCCTAACCTAAGTTACTATTAAACCTAACACTACAATATCATTAAATTAATTAAATTAATTAACTACAAATACCTACAATTAAATACAATTAAATAAACTAACTAAAGTACAAAAAATAAAAAATAAGTTACAAAAAATAAAAAAAGATTTTTAATCTAATTACACCTAATCTAAGCCCCCTAATAAAATAACAACGCCCCCCAAAATAAAAAAATGCCCTACCCTATTCTAAATTACAAAAGTTAACAGCTCTATTACCTTACCAGCCCTTAAAAGGGCCTTTTGCGGGGCATGCCCCAAAGTAATCAGCTCTTTTGCATGTAAAAAAAACCCCATCCCCCCCAACATTAAAACCCACCACCCACATACCCCTACTCTAACCCACCCAAACCCCCCTTAAAAAAACCTAACACTAACCCCTGAAGATCTCCCTACCTTGAGTCGTCCTCAGCCAGCCGACCACCGATGGAACAGAAGAGGACATCCGCAGCGGCCAAAGTCTTCAATCTTCATCCATCCGGCACGAAGCAGAGCCTTCTTCAAATGAGCCGACGCGGAGCCATCCTCTTCCAACGACGCCTATCCGATGAATGGATATTCCTTTAAGTGACGTCATCCAAGATGGCATCCCTCGAAGTCCGATTGGCTGATTCTATCAGCCAATCGGAATTAAGGTAGGAAAAATCTGATTGGCTGATGCAATCAGCCAATCAGATTGAGCTTGCATTCTATTGGCTGATCGGAACAGCCAATAGAATGCGAGCTCAATCTGATTGGCTGATTGGATCAGCCAATCGGATTGAACTTGAATCTGATTGGCTGATTGCATCATCCAATCAGATTTTTCCTACCTTAATTCCGATTGGCTGATAGAATCCTATCAGCCAATCGGAATTCGAGGGACGCCATCTTGGATGACGTCACTTAAAGGAATATCCATTCATCGGGTAGACGTCGTTGGAAGAGGATGACTCCGCGTCGGCTCGTTTGAAGAAGGCTCCGCTCCGGATGGATGAAGATTGAAGACGCTGCATGGATGAAGACTTCTATCGGATGGAAGACCTCTTCACCGCCCCTGGATGATGACTTCGGCCACTGCGGATGTCCTCTTCTGTTTCATTGGTATTCGGCTGGCTGAAGACGACTCAAGGTAGGGAGATCTTCAGGGGGTTAGTGTTAGGTTTTTTTAAAGGGGGTTTGGGTGGGTTAGAGTAGGGTTATGTGGGTGGTGGGTTTTAATGTTGGGGGGGTTGTTGTTTTTTTTAAATGCAAAAGAGCTGATTACTTTGGGGCATGCCCCGGAAAAGGCCCTTTTAAGGGCTGGTAAGGTAATAGAGCTGTTAACTTTTGTAATTTAGAATAGGGTAGGGCATTTTTTTTATTTTGGGGGGCTTTGTTATTTTATTAGGGGGCTTAGATTAGGTGTAATTAGATTAAAAATCTTGTAATATTTTTTTATTTTTTGTAACCTATTTTTTTTATTTTTTGTACTTTAGTTAGTTTATTTAATTGTATTTAATTGTAGGTATTTGTAGTTAATTAATTTCATTTATTTAATGATAGTGTAGTGTTAGGTTTAATTGTAACTAAGGTTAGGATTTACTTTACAGGTAAATTTGTATTTCTTTTAGCTAGGTAGTTATTAAATAGTTAATAACTATTTAATAACTATTCTACCTAGTTAAAATAAATACAAAGTTACCTGTAAAATAAATATAAATCCTAAAATAGCTACAATGTAATTATTAATTACATTGTAGCTATCTTAGGGTTTATTTTACAGGTAAGTATTTATTTTTAAATAGGAATAATTTATTTAATGATAGTGTAGTGTTAGGTGTAATTGTAACTTAGGTTAGTTTTTATTTTACAGGTAAATTTGACTTTATTTTATCTAGGTAGCTATTAAATAGTTAATAACTATTTAATAGCTTTTGTACCTAGTTAAAATAAATTGAAATTTGCCTGTAAACTAAAAATTATTATTAATTACATTGTAGCTATATTAGGGTTTATTTTATAGGTAAGTATTTAGTTTTAACTAGGAATAATTTTGTTAATAATAGTAAATTTATTTAGATTTATTTAATTAATATTTAAGTTAGGGGGTTGTTAGGGTTAGACTTAGGTTTAGGGGTTAATAATTTTATTATAGGTTGCGGCGGTATAGGGGGGCAGGATAGGGGTTGATAAATTTATTATAGGTGGCAACGGTGTAGGGGGGCAGGTTAGGGGTTAATACATTTAATATAGGTGGCGGCTTAGGGGTTAAACAATTTATTTAGTTGCGGCGGGGTACGGGATCCGCAGGATAGGGGTTAATAAATTTATTATAGGTTGTGGCAGTATAGGGAGGCAGGATAGGGGTTAATAGGTATAATGTAGGTGGCAATGCGGTTTAGGGGTTAATGCATTTATTATAGTTGCGGCAGGGTCTAGGAGCAGCGGTTTAGGGGTTAATACATTTATTATAGTTGCGGCGGGGTCTAGGAGTGGCAGTTTAGGGGTTAATAACTTTATTTAGTTGCGGGGGGCTCCGGGGGTGCCGGTATAGGGGGTAGAACAGTATAGTATAATGTGGGTGGTTAGTGACAGCTTATCAATAAAGCTGGGAAAAAGCCGAAGAGCAGTGAGATTGGATGAGTGATAACTATCACAGTCCGCTGCTCATCGCCCCGTACTTGGTGCGCGGCTTTTTGACAGCTTTTTTGATAACTTTGGCGAACGTATTCAGGTCCACTGCGCCGATGTGAGGCGAGCTTAGGCGAGCGTATTGGGGCCGTCGAAGGCAGGTAAGTAGACACGTTGATAACTAGAGGCCTTAGTGCGACTTGAGAACTGAAGTAGTGTAGTGTAAGGGTAAAAACTAAAATGTCACAAAACACATCAAAAACATATTAAAATAATGTATTATATTCATATATGCAGTTTTACATAAAACATATATATAATTTTAATATTGATAATGTTTTACAGGGGCTAAAAAGAGATATGGTATATGGCAACGTGCTTTATTGGGAAGGGCTGCAATGTATACATATTTATGTATATGTGTGTGCGTGTATATTTGTATAAATGTGTATACATGTGTATTTATGTGTTTCTACATGTAAATATGTATGTGCAAATATGCACTCTCAAACCGGACTAGATGCACAACCTTTAACTCTGCAAAACAGCCCTATATACTCACCAGCACTCACAGTCAGCTGCACAGCTTTCAGAGACTCAGGCAGTTAACCATAAGTCCATAGGGACAATTTTAAAAACAATTATTAACACAACACAGAGGAAGTCTGGCACTCTCTTGCAAGCACACAGCTAGATTAAAAGCACTTTGCATCCAGACTGAAAGTTGTGAATCTGTCTGTGAGTGCTGGTGAGGACCCAGGGCTGTGAGTTTCAACGTAGGCAACCTAGGCTTATTAGTTACGTTCTAAGAGCAAGTTTTCTCTGTGAAAAAAATCACACAAAGACAAAGGTGCCTCCTGGTGTAATACAGTTGGTGAAAGAGAGTTGTTAGGTTATCAAAAAGGTACTCACAAGTGGAGCAGCACCAAATTGTGCTAAATCAAAAAGACGGGGAACTCACAGTGTCCCAGCTCACTGACATTGCAAGGAAACTGGTTTCTCCAATGTCTTGCTGGACTGACATAGCACAGACTCTCACAAAGAGGTTTACATAAAACCAAATTGTATTAATAAAATAAAAATCTGTGTCTCATGACACTAGATATTAAAAGAACAAGCAATGCGTTTTTCAGACTTCTGTCTGTTTCATCACCTGCTCCACTTGTGAGTACCTTTTTGATAACCTAACAAATCTCTTTCACCAACTGTATTACACCAGCAGGCACCTTTGTCTTTTTGTGATTTTTTCACAGAGAAAACTTGCTCTTAGATCCTGATTTCCCTGACAAAGCAGCTGACTCCAGTCATCATCTGTGTTCCTGATCATTGATCATCCTGGTATTTGATCACATTCATCATTTGGGACTATTCCCACCCCAATTGGGACATTTACCATCTATATAACATAGTAGAAGAGGACAGCATTTCCAGATAAGAACCTTTCTGGAATTTCTTATTACTGTATTTGCTATTATTTGTGTTGTATCCTATGTTTCTCATAGTCCGATATTTATAAGAATTGTTTCTCATTTGTTTACATTATTTCGTATAGTACATTTTATTATAGTTATTACATGTAATTTCTTGTTCTCTTCTCTCTTAGCCTATTTACATAGTAATCATATAGGGTCCTGTGCGCCCCCTAGTAGTAACAGACCCTTAGTGTTACTGATTGTTTCTTTTATTAGTTACATTTACTGTTTTGTTTTTATTATTTAGAATTTTAGAAGCAAAAGTTATCACAAGAATACAAAGAAGAGGGATATTGATTCATTGGCGAGGAACCCTCTGGATGAGACACAGCCCCGGGATGATGGGGATATGAGAATAACCTTCTCTATGACATATGCAGCAGACAACAATTAAAGGGACAGTCTGCACCAGAATTTTTATTGTTTAAAAAGATAGATAATCCCTATATTACCCATTCCTTAGTTTTGCATAATCAACGAAGTTATAGTCATACACTTTTTACCTCAGTGATTACCTTGTATCTAAGCCTCTGCAGACTTCCCCCATATTTCAGGTCTTTACACAGACTTGCATTTTAGCCAATCATTGCTGACTCCTAGGTAACTCCACGTGCTTGAGCACAATGTTATCTATATGACACACATGAACTAACGTCTTTCTAGTTATGAAAAATGTCTAAATGCATTAAGATAAGAGGTGGCCTAAGAAATTAGCATATAAGCCTACCTAGGTTTAGCTTACAACTAAGAATACCAAGAAAACAAAGCAAAATTGATGACAAAAGTAAATTAGAAAGTTGTTTAAAACTACATGCCCTATCTGAATCATGAAAGTTTAATTTTGACTAGACTGTCCCTTTAATTTTCCAGGATCCTAAACCAAAGTTGGAATATTCTGAAATCGGATGAGACACTGCCATTTTACAAAATTCCTCCATCACAAGTGGCTTTAAGTGAGGGAAATCTCTGCAGGATTTTCTGCAATATATGTACACTGCTATTTGAAAAAGACTTGGTTTAACAATCAGAAGCCTAGATGCTACAAGCTCAGTGGATGTACCACTTGTAATGGGATGATTGTGGGATGGTTTTCCCATCATCCTCGACATCAGAAGAAATATTACTTGAAATACAGAGTAACCTGCAATACCAGTTATATTCTATACTTACTGCACTGCTCCTGTATTTTATTTTTTGTTGGGTAATCTACTCACTTGGATGGTGAATCATAGAAGTGCCATCCACCAAGTCATTAAACAGGTTGAGTCTGAACAACTAGTGGCATGCCACTTCATGCAATATGGACATAATGGGGCCTAGTTATCAAGCCCTCAACCTCAAATACGCTGGAATTCCACAGCGTATTTGTGGCGAGGCTGATTCGCCTTAGTTATCAAAGGCTAGAGACCGGCAAAAGTAGAATTTTGTGACGTAAGCTTCGATCCGCCGGACTCAGTCCAACACAGATCGATTCTTATGTCACTACAGATGTTCCGCACACAAGTACGGCACAATCTGACTACTTTTGATCGCATTCTATTGGCTGTTCCGATCAGCCAATAGAATGCGAGCTCAATCTGATTGGATCAGCCAATCGGATTGAACTTCAATCTGATTGGCTGATTCGATCAGCCAATCAGATTTTTCCTACCTTAATTCCGATTGGCTGATAGAATCCTATCAGCCAATCGGAATTGAAGGGACGCCATCTTGGATGACGTCCCTTAAAGGAGCCTTCATTCGTCGGTAGTCCATTGGGAAGGAAGGATGTTTCGCGTCAGCGGGATGAAGATTGAAGATTGAAGACCCCGCTTGGAAGATGACATCGCCCGGATAGAAGACTTCTTCAGCGCCGCTTGGAAGATGACATCGCCCGGATGGGAGACTTCTTCAGCACCGACTGGAGGATCACTTCTTCAGATGGAAGATTTCTTCAGCGCCCCTTGGAGGATAACTTCTGCCGCTCCGGATCTCCTCTTCGGTTCCATCGCTGCTCGGCTGAGTGAAGATGACTCAAGGTAGGATGATCTTCAGGGGATTAGTGTTAGGTTATTTTAAGGGGGTTTGGGTTAGATTAGGGGTATGTGGGTGGTGGGTTTTAATGTTGGGGGGTTGTATTTTTCTTTTACAGGCAAAAAGAGCTGAATTCTTTGGGGCATGCCCCACGAAAGGCCCTTTTAAGGGCTGGTAAGGTAAAAGAGCTTTGAAATGTTTTAATTTAGAATAGGAAAGGGCATTTTTTTTATTTTGGGGGGCTTTGTTATTTTATTTGGAGGGTTTAGATTAGGTGTAAGTACCTTAAATTGATGTAATATTTTTAAAATGTTTGTAACTTATTTTTTTGTTTTTTGTAACTTAGCTTTTTTATTTTTTGTACTTTAGTTAGTTTATGTAATTGTATTTAATTGTAGTTATGTGTAGTTAATTTATTTAATTAATTTAATGATAGTGTAGTGTTAGGGTTAATTGTAACTTAGGTTAGGATTTATTTTACAGGTAATTTTGTATTTCTTTTAGCTAGGTAGTTATTAAATAGTTAATAACTATTTAATAACTATTCTAACTAGCTAAAATAAATACAAAGTTACCTGTAAAATAAATATAAATCCTAAGATAGCTACAATGTAATTATTAATTATATTGTAGCTATCTTAGGGTTTATTTTACAGGTAAGTATTTAGTTTTAAATAGGAATAATTTATTAAAGTATAGTGTAGTGTTAGGTGTAATTGTAACTTAGGTTAGTTTTTATTTTACGGGTAAATTTCTCTTTATTTTAAATATTATTATTTATATTGTAGCTATATTAGGGTTTATTTTAAAGGTATTTAGTTTTAAATAGGATTAACTGAGGCCTAGATTTAGAGTTTGGTGGTAGCCGTGAAAACCAGCATTAGAGGCTCCTAACGCTGGTTTTAGGCTACTGCCGGTATTTGGAGTCAGTCAGGAAAGGGTCTAACGCTAACTTTTCAGCCGCGACTTTTCCATACCGCAGATCCCCTTACGCCAATTGCGTATCCTATCTTTTCAATGGGATCTTTCTAACTCCGGTATTTAGAGTCGTGTCTGAAGTGAGCGTTAGAATTCTAACGACAAAACTCCAGCCGCAGAAAAAAGTCAGTAGTTAAGAGCTTTCTGGGCTAACGCCGGTTCATAAAGCTCTTAACTACTGTGCTCTAAAGTACACTAACACCCATAAACTACCTATGTACCCCTAAACCGAGGTCCCCCCACATCGCTGCCACTCGATTAAATTTTTTTAACCCCTAATCTGCCGACCGCCACCTACGTTATACTTATGTACCCCTAATCTGCTGCCCCTAACACCGCCGATCCCTATAATATATTTATTAACCCCTTACCTGCCCCCCACAACGTCGCCGCCAGCTACCTACAATAATTAACTCCTAATCTGCCGACCGCCACCTACGTTGTACTTATGTACCCCTAATCTGCTGCCCCTAACACCGCCGACCCCTATATTATATTTATTAACCCCTAATCTGCCCCCTCAACGTCGCCTCCACCTGCCTACACTTATTAACCCCTAATCTGCCGAGCGGACCGCACCGCTACTATAATAAAGTTATTAACCCCTAATCCGCCTCACCCCCGCCTCAATAACCCTATAATAAATAGTATTAACCCCTAATCTGCCCTCCCTAACATCGCCGACACCTAACTTCAAGTATTAACCCCTAATCTGCCGACCGAATCTCGCCGCTACTGTAATAAATGGATTAACCCCTAAAGCTAAGTCTAACCCTAACCCTAACACCCCCCTAAGTTAAATATAATTTAAATCTAATGAAATAAATTAACTCTTATTAAATAAATTATTCCTATTTAAAGCTAAATACTTACCTGTAAAATAAACCCTAATATAGCTACAATATAAATTATAATTATATTATAGCTATTTTAGGATTTATATTAATTTTACAGGTAACTTTGTATTTATTTTAACCAGGTACAATAGCTATTAAATAGTTAAGAACTATTTAATAGCTAAAATAGTTAAAATAATTACAAAATTACCTGTAAAATAAATCCTAACCTAAGTTACAATTAAACTTAACACTAGACTATCAATAAATTAATTAAATACAATACCTACAATTATCTACAATTAAACCTAACACTACACTATCAATAAATTAATTAAATACAATATCTACAAATAAATACAATTAAATAAACTAACTAAAGTACAAAAAATAAAAAAGAACTAAGTTACAAAAAATAAAAAAATATTTACAAACATTAGAAAAATATTACAACAATTTTAAACTAATTACACCTACTCTAAGCCCCCTAATAAAATAACAAAGCCCCCCCAAATAAAAAAATGCCCTACCCTATTCTAAATTACAGAAGTTCAAAGCTCTTTTACCTTACCAGCCCTGAACAGGGCCCTTTGCGGGGCATGCCCCAAAGAATTCAGCTCTTTTGCCTGTAAAAAAAACACATACAATAGCCCCCCCAACATTACAACCCACCACCCACATACCCCTAATCTAACCCAAACCCCCCTTAAATAAAACCTAACACTAAGCCCCTGAAGATGTTCCTACCTTATCTTCATCTCACTGGGTACACCGATCCGTCCTGGCTCCAAAATCTTCATCCAAGCCCAAGTGAGGGCTAGACATCCATCATCCGACGGCTGAAGAAGTCCAGAAGAGGGTCCAAAGTCTTCATCCTATCCGGAAAGAAGAGTAGATCCGGACCGGCAACCATCTTCTTCCAAGCGGCATCTTCTATCTTCATCCGATGAAGACCGGCTCCATCGTGAAGACCTCCAGCGCGGACCCATCTTCTTCCGGCGACGTCCAACTGAAGAATGACGGTTCCTTTAAGGGACGTCATCCAAGATGGCGTCCCTCAAATTCCGATTGGCTGATAGGATTCTATCAGCCAATAGGAATTAAGGTAGGAAAATTCTGATTGGCTGATGGAATCAGCCAATCAGAATCAAGTTCAATCTGATTGGCTGATCCGATCAGCCAATCAGATTGAGCTTGCATTCTATTGGCTGTTCCGATCAGCCAATAGAATGCGAGCTCAATCTGATGGGCTGATCGGATCAGCCAATCGGATTGAACTTGAATCTGATTGGCTGATTCCATCAGCCAATTAGAATTTTCCTACCTTAATTCCGATTGGCTGATAGAATCCTATCAGCCAATCGGAATTCAAGGGATGCCATCTTGGATGACGTCCCTTAAAGGAACCGTCATTCTTCAGTTGGACGTCGCCGGAAGAAGATGGGTCCGCACTTGGGAGGTCTTCACGATTGAGCCGGTCCTCATCGGATGAAGATAGAAGATGCCGCTTGGAAGAAGATGGTTGCCGGTCCGGATCTACTCTTCTTCCCAGATAGGATGAAGACTTTGGACCCTCTTCTAGACTTCTTCAGCCGTCGGATGATGGATGTCTAGCCCCCGCTTGGGTTGGATGAAGATATCGGAGCCAGGACGGATCGGTGTGATACCCGGTGAGGTGAAGACAAGGTAGGAAGATCTTCAGGGGCTTAGTGTTAGGTTTATTTAAGGGGGGTTTGGGTTAGATTAGGGGTATGTGGGTGGTGGTTTGTAATGTTGGGGGGGGGTATTGTATGTGTTTTTTTTACAGGCAAAAGAGCTGAATTCTTTGGGGCATGCCCCGCAAAGGGTCCTGTTCAGGGCTGGTAAGGTAAAAGAGCTTTGAACTTTTGTAATTTAGAATAGGGTAGGGCATTTTTTTATTTTGGGGGGCTTTGTTATTTTATTAGGGGGCTTAGAGTAGGTGTAATTAGTTTAAAATTGTTGTAATATTTTTCTAATGTTTGTAAATATTTTTTTATTTTTTGTAACTTAGTTCTTTTTTATTTTTTGTACTTTAGTTAGTTTATTTAATTGTATTTAATTGTAGGTATTGTATTTAATTAATTTATTGATAGTGTAGTGTTAGGTTTAATTGTAACTTAGGTTAGGATTTATTTTACAGGTAATTTTTTAATTATTTTAACTATTTTAGCTATTAAATAGTTCTTAACTATTTAATAGCTATTGTACCTGGTTAAAATAAATACAAAGTTACCTGTAAAATAAATATAAATCCTAAAATAGCTATAATATAATTATAATTTATATTGTAGCTATATTAGGATTTATTTTACAGGTAAGTATTTAGCTTTAAATAGGAATAATTTATTTAATAAGAGTTTAATTAATTTCGTTAGATTTAAATTATTATTAATTTAGGGGGGTGTTAGTGTTAGGGTTAGACTTAGCTTTAGGGGTTAATACATTTATTAGAATAGCAGTGAGCTCCAGTCGGCAGATTAGGGGTTAATGTTTGAAGTTAGGTGGAGGCGACGTTGTGGGGGGCATATTAGGGGTTAATAAATGTAATATAGGGGTCGGCGATGTTAGGGCAGCAGATTAGGGGTACATAGGGATAATGTAAGTAGCGGCGGTTTACAGAGCGGCAGATTAGGGGTTAATAATAATATGCAGGGGTCAACGATAGCGGGGGCGGAAGATTAGGGGTTAATAAGTGTAATGCTAGGGGTGTTTAGACTCGGGGTACATGTTAGGGTGTTAGGTGCAGACGTAGGAAGTGTTTCCCCATAGCAAACAATGGGGCTGCGTAAGGAGCTGAACGCGGCTTTTTTGCAGGTGTTAGGTTTTTTTTCAGCTCAAACAGCCCCATTGTTTTCTATGGGGGATTCGTGCACGAGCACGTTTTTGAAGCTGGCCGCGTCCGTAAGCAACTCTGGTATCGAGAGTTGAAGTTGCGTTAAATATGCTCTACGCTCCTTTTTTGGAGCTTAACACAGCCATTCTGTGGACTCTCAATACCAGAGTTATTTTAAAGGTGCGGCCAGAAAAAAGCCAGCGTTAGCTACGTGGGTCGTTACCGACAAAACTCTAAATCTAGCCATTAGTTAATAAGAGAAATATTGTTTAGATTTATTTAATTAATATTTAAGTTAGGGGGTGTTAGGGTTAGTGTTAGACTTAGGTTTAGGGGTTAATACATTTATTACAGTGGCGGCGGTGTAGTGGGGGGCAGGATAGGGGTTAATAAATGTATTATAGGTGGCGATGGTGTAGGGGGGGCAGGATAGGGGTTAATAAATTTAATATAGGTTGCAGCAGGGTCCGGGAGCGGCGGTTTAGGGGTTAACACATATATTATAGTTGCAGCGGGGTCAGGGAGCGGCTGTTTAGGGGTTAAACTATTTATTTAGTTGCGCGCGAGGTGCGGGATCAGCAGGATAGGGGTTAATAACTTTATTATAGAGGGCGACGGTATAGGGGGGGCAGGATAGGGGTTACTAGGTATAATGTAGGTTGCGGCGGTGTCCGGGAGCGGCGGTTTAGGGGTTAATACATTTATAAGAGTTGCGGCGGGGTCTAGGAGCGGCGGTTTAGGGGTTACTAACTTTATTTCGTTGCGGGGGGCTCCGGGGGCGCCGGTATAGGGGGTAGAACAGTGTAGTTTAGTGTGGGTGCTTAGTGACAGGCTAGCAATAAAGCTGTAAAAAAGCCGAAGAGCAGCGAGATCGGATGAGTGATAACTCTCACAGTCCGCTGATCATCGCCCCGTACTTGGTGCGGGGCTTTTTGACAGCTTTTTTGATAACTTAGGCAAATTTTTGCAGGTCTGCGGCGGCGATGTGAGGCGAGCTTAGGCGGGCGTATTGGGCCGGCGAAGGCAGGTAAAGTAGACACATTGATAACTACCCCCCAATGTCTTGATCTCAGGTATACAAGTATTGATCTTGTCCCACCTGGATGAAAAGATGAGATAGAAATTGAATCCTTCTCCAGAAAGAGACAAGGTGGATATAAGAACTGGAAACTTTGAAAACCAAACTTTGCTTCCTATAAAATAGAGGATACTTTTCCTTCTCCTTTATTACTGTCACGCCCATGCCCAGAGTTAATACTGGGACCTCCAGTCTCTGGAAGGATGTCTTCCCTCCTGTTTCACTGGAGGACCCAGGCTCATTTTGATAATTACTTATTCTACTGCCTGCTCTGACTGGCTCTCTGGCTCTACCTGCCTGCCATCTTCAGGCAGTTACTCAATAAACACCCTATAATAACTGCTTCATGCTTCCTGTGTTTGCCCGTGTATTGGACTGTATTCCTGGGTGTGCTACTTCCATTCCTGTTTCTGCTATCCTCTGTGTACAATCCCTGCCTGTTTCCTAGGTTCAACCTTTGGATTCTGATTTGGTTCTGTTTTTGCCCGCAAGATTCTGACCTTTGACTTGGACATTGCTTACTTTTTTGGATCCTGATTTGGCACTTTATTTAGCTTGCAAGGTATTGACCTTTGGACTGAACTAACCTTGATTTGTCACATCCTGGGTCTAACCCTACATGCTAGGGCAGTATGTCTCATTGTCCGTTCCCAAACTCAGAGTCATTTTCATGGACTGACTTTACTACTCCCATGACAATTACTCCTTTATCTATCACTGTTCTTATTTTTCTTCTTGTCTTCTTGTCTGCCTAACATTTAACTGTTCTCACAAGCAAGCCACTAATAATGAGGCGTGCATGTAGGTTCAGACAGCTCTATAGTATTAGTATGTCTAAGGATGAGGAGGATTACAGGGAGTGCAGAATTATTAGGCAAGTTGTATTTTTGAGGATTAATTTTATTATTGAACAACAACCATGTTCTCAATGAACCCAAAAAACTCATTAATATCAAAGCTGAATAGTTTTGGAAGTAGTTTTTAGTTTGTTTTTAGTTTTAGCTATTTTAGGGGGATATCTGTGTGTGCAGGTGACTATTACTGTGCATAATTATTAGGCAACTTAACAAAAAACAAATATATACCCATTTCAATTATTTATTTTTACCAGTGAAACCAATATAACATCTCAACATTCACAAATATACATTTCTGACATTCAAAAACAAAACAAAAACAAATCAGTGACCAATATAGCCACCTTTCTTTGCAAGGACACTCAAAAGCCTGCCATCCATGGATTCTGTCAGTGTTTTGATCTGTTCACCATCAACATTGCGTGCAGCAGCAACCACAGCCTCCCAGACACTGTTCAGAGAGGTGTACTGTTTTCCCTCCTTGTAAATCTCACATTTGATGATGGACCACAGGTTCTCAATGGGGTTCAGATCAGGTGAACAAGGAGGCCATGTCATTAGATTTTCTTCTTTTATACCCTTTCTTGCCAGCCACGCTGTGGAGTACTTGGACGCGTGTGATGGAGCATTGTCCTGCATGAAAATCATGTTTTTCTTGAAGGATGCAGACTTCTTCCACTGCTTGAAGAAGGTGTCTTCCAGAAACTGGCAGTAGGACTGGGAGTTGAGCTTGACTCCATCCTCAACCCGAAAAGGCCCCACAAGCTCATCTTTGATGATACCAGCCCAAACCAGTACTCCACCTCCACCTTGCTGGCATCTGAGTCGGACTGGAGCTCTCTGCCCTTTACCAATCCAGCCACGGGCCCATCCATCTGGCCCATCAAGACTCACTCTCATTTCATCAGTCCATAAAACCTTAGAAAAATCAGCCTTGAGATATTTCTTGGCCCAGTCTTGATGTTTCAGCTTGTGTGTCTTGTTCAGTGGTGGTCGTCTTTCAGCCTTTCTTACCTTGGCCATGTCTCTGAGTATTGCACACCTTGTGCTTTTGGGCACTCCAGTGATGTTGCAGCTCTGAAATATGGCCAAACTGGTGGCAAGTGGCATCTTGGCAGCTGCACGCTTGTCTTTTCTCAGTTCATGGGCAGTTATTTTGCGCCATGGTTTTTCCACACGCTTCTTGCGACCCTGTTGACTATTTTGAATGAAACGCTTGATTTTTCGATGATCACGCTTCAGAAGCTTTGCAATTTTAAGAGTGCTGCATCCCTCTGCAAGATATCTCACTATTTTTGACTTTTCTGAGCCTGTCAAGTCCTTCTTTTGACCCATTTTTCCAAAGGAAAGGAAGTTGCCTAATAATTATGCACACCTGATATAGGGTGTTGATGTCATTAGACCACACCCCTTCTCATTACAGAGATGCACATCACCTAATATGCTTAATCGGTAGTAGGCTTTCGAGCCTATACAGCTTGGAGTAAGACAACATGCATAAAGAGGATGATGTGGTCAAAATACTCATTTGCCTAATAATTCTGCACTCCCTGTATATGCTTAGGCTCATATGCATTTAATTACCTGTATTGTATAGTAGTTCTATCAGTGCTGCTTCTAATGAATCATTTAGTACCATGTAATAATGAGGGACTGCAAACAGATACTTTGTATTTCTGTGAGTTAGTACCCCGTTTAGTTAGTATGTTTAGGATGGGAAGGATTTGATACTTGTTTCACAGTAGCAATATTAGGCTTTAGTTACATTATTTTTTGTTTTTAGTATTACTAGGCTGGTTGCTAGCCAATGGGTGGTGCCTGGTGATGATGCACGCGACACAGCCAAGACATAGCCGGAAGTAGAAAGGGCGGTTGCACAAGTTGATGTTTGATGCAAGTATACATTATTTGAATAGTTGGTTTGCACATGTTATTTTATTACTTTGATCTGAAGATGGGGGTGACACTTTGAAATGTCATTAATACAATTTATAAAGAATGGAGTATGCCCAGGGAGTGTCTTCTATGGGCTAGATTACAAGTGGTGTACCGTCATTAGCATGGGCACTATATTGCAATATTGCAACCTAATTAACTTGCTTGCATATTACAAGTGTAAAGTAAATACAAGGTTTTTTTCTCTGCAAAAAAGAATCATGAATTTTTCAAGAGATGACCCTTAGTTCCACAATAAAGATAGAGTCCCAAGTTACAACTTCCAATTTGTTCAGCCTCACATAAATGGATAGAACCAACTTCAAAAAAATATTCTGTAGAAGAAAGAAAATAACGTGCTTGGAATAAGGTGCTTGGAATTTGGGGGTTAATCTCACCACAGGTTTATTCGTCTTCTAAACTCTCTCCTTTTTAAGAAGTCACTCCTGATATTTAGTATCCAATTTAATGCAGAGGCTGATAGACTCTTCTAGGGAATCAGTAGTCTGTCACTAAACCAACTCATCTTTCAGAGGATCGCATAGTCCTTTTCAAAATGCTGCTTTAAGTGCTGCAGAGTTCCATTTAGTTTCTGCAGCTAGTGTTCTAAATTCAATAGTGTATTGAGCCCCTGCTGGCACCATTTGCAAGGCTGACATAAAGGTTTTGGCATCTTCCTTTTCAAGGAGTTGAAAAACCAGAGTCTGGACTTACCCTTTAATAATGAAATGATGAAGGAAACCTCTGAAGCTAGAGTAGATCAAAGGTTTTGGGGTCATATTGCAGTCTTCATTGATTAAAAAATTCTGTATCATCATCTTGGCTTCCATCATATTTTTCAGGTGCAAGAAGAAGTTTGAAATGGATTAGAACGAGGTCTGTTAATGGCTGGAAACGAAGACTGTAAAAGCAGGAGGCAACGCTGAACATGTCAGTAAGGTGATCAAATTAGATTTCCAAATTCTGATGCTATATAGGATGTGACCCACAACTCTGCCCTTGATGGGTATCATCAGTTGCTACATCACATTGGACCATATTTAATTGACCTGGTGATGCTGAGATTGAGAAGTGGTAAAATGAACATTGCCCCAATAATATGGATAACATACAGACTGTAACTAGGACAAGACAGGAGAGTAATTGTTAATGCTAAAGGCAGAGACAGTACCAACGAGCAGGCAGAGGGAGAGTCAGAGACAAGGTAGATGTCAGTAACTTGCAGGCAAAGGAGCACCAAAAAAGCAGAAAGTGGGAAGTCAAAAGGCAGGCAAGTTCAAAGACCAGAACTTTCAGAACAGCAAATGGGTCAGGCAACAAGAGTAGTTAAAAAGTGGAACATGTTAAACACAGGAATCAGAAGTAGTAGCACTATTGCAACTAGGAACAACTCTAATTTTAAAGCTTCCAATGCTGAAATGTTTCATGCCACAATACACAGAGAATGATGTGGTAAGAAACAAGAAAAAAAAAATGATGTGGATAGCAACAACAACAAAAAAGGGCGTTCAAACCATGGCAGCCCGCCAAACATAACATTTGCATCCTGGGATGCAAATATAATCTCTAAAGATTGCAAGTTATGATAAGGCAATTATTGCTTGTAGAAAAATATTAAGCATGATGTACAGCATTGTGTAGATTAATTAGAAGTTAATTTTAAAACCAATAAACCAAATTTAAAGGGGCAGTCTAGTCAAAATTAAAGTTTCATGATTCATATAGCGCATGCAATTTTAAACAACTTTCCAATTTACTTTAATCAAATTTGCTCTCTTGGTATTCTTTGTTGAAAGCTAAACCTAGGTAGGCTCATATGCTAATTTCTAAGACCTTGTAGGCCGCCTCTTATCTCAGTGCATTTGGGCAGTTTTTCACAGCTATACAGCGATAGTTCATTTGTAACATTGTGCTCACTCCAGTGGGGTTATTTATTAGTCAGCACGGATTGACTAAAACACAAGTCTGTTAAAAGAACTGAAATAAGGCGGCAGTCAGCAGAGGCTTAGATACAAGGTAATCACTGGGGTAAAATGTTGTATAACTGTGTTGGTTATGCAAAACTGGGAAATGGGTAATAAAGGGATTATCTATCTTTTTAAACAATACAAATTCTGGAGTAGACTGCCCCTTTAACAAGCAGTTAAACATAATCAAATTTGGCTGCAATCATATAGAACTTTCATAACCAAGGAGAAGTGTTTTTATTTAGCCTTGTTTCTGTAAACAAACAGTAAACATGAATTTCACGTCAATTTCATTGCAAACTAACATTTCTTTTTTCATACCAGCTTGCAATTCCTATTCTGCTCCCAAGGAACATGAAACCCAACTTTTTTATTTCATGATTCATAGAACATCCAATTTTAAATAACTTTCTAACTTACTAGTATTATCTAATTTGTTTTGATCTCTTGTTATCCTTTGTTGAAAAGCATACCTAGGTAGGATCAGGAGCTGCTGATTAGTGGCTGCGCATGTTTGCCTCTTGTCATTCACCTACCCTATGGTCAGCTAGCAAACAGTAGTGCATTGCTACTCATTCAACAAATGATACCAAGATAATGAAGCAAAGTAGATAATAGAAGTAAACTGGAAAGTTGTTTAAAATTGGATGATCTATCTGAATAAAGAAAAAAAATTTAAGTTTCATGTCCCTTTAATCGCAAATCGGCACTCATATGGCATTGTTCCCAGTCTGTAAAAATTATCACAGCTCAGGTAGAATAAGCATTACTGTGCCTGTTCTATATAGGCATTATGGTTTGTGGTTACAATACCCCTCGATGGCCCTCGGTTTACGACGGTTCAATTTGCGCAGTTTCAGAATAACAATATTTTTTTTCAGTCTGCTATTGAAAAGCATTGAGAAGCAGAGCATTTATTAAAATAGCCAGTAGGTGGAACTGTCTGCTTGTGTTGCAGCACAGATATGCAAACGCCAAGTACACAAGCAGGCTGAAATTAATTAGTCTAGCTAGACCTGAGCTATCAAGCAGCTTTCAAAGGAACTCAATCTTCCTGTCTATAAATCAGTCCAGATAAGAATGCATAGAAAGAACTGTTTGCAAAGAAATGCAGGTAAAGTCTGTGTTGTGTGATTTTTATTAGGTTTATAATGCTGTTTTAGCAAATGTTTTTGTTCATTTAACTTAGTTTAATTATATATTCTGTGTTGTGTGATTATGCAATTAGGTTTATAATGCTGTTTAGCATTTGAAGTCTTCATTTCAAAGCTTACTTGACAATTATATATATATATATATATATATATATATATATATATATCTGTATATACCTATACCTGTTTATCTTTTCCTATAGATATATAGGTATAGATATCTATTTTACATTAACATTGTCATGTATGTGTAAAGAACGGAATAAAATGAGCAGTATTGCACTTTCCATAGCGCTGCCATTACAAGTTACTGAAAAACCTCCTTGTGCTGTGCATTATGTTGCGTTAAGCTCCATACCGCACAAAAGCCAAGGGCTGAGTTTACGTGCTCCTGCACGCTTTCCCTCATAGACATCAATGGGGAGAGAGTGTTATAAAAAAATTAACACCTGTGATCGCGGAATGGCAAATCACCGTAATTCAACCACACTGATGTCTATGGGGAAAATAAATTTACGTTTAAACCTAACACCCTAACATAACCCCCTAGTCTAAACACCCCTAGTCCGCTGCCCCCGACATCGCAGACCCTAAGTAAAGATATTAACCTCTAATCCACCACTCCCGACATCGCCAATGCTAAATAAAGTTATTAACCCCTAATCCGCCGCTCCCCGACATCGCCTCCACTAAATAAAGTGATTAACCCCTAAACCGCTGCCGCCCACATCGCTAGCACCAAAATAAACCTATTAACCCCTAAACCGCCGGCCCCCACATCAAAACTAAACCTATTAACCCCTAATCTGCCACTTCCCGACATCGGTGACACAAAATAAAGCTATTAACCCCTAAACCTCCAGCCCCCACATCGCAACTAATAAACTAAACCTATTAACCCCTAAAACATCGGCCCCCACATCGCAAAAAATAATACATTAAACTATTAACCCCTAAACCTAACACCATAACTTTAAATTAAAAGTTACAAAATAACTATCTTTAAATAAATTAAAAAGCCTCCCCAAAAAAAACCCAACCTACAATAATCTACCAATAGTCCTTAAAAGGGCCTTTTGTAGGGCATCGCCCTAAGTTAAACAGCTCTTTTACATTAAAATATTACAAAGTCCCCTCTAAAAGTAAAAAAACCCCACCCAACCAACCCCCTAAGTCTAAATAAAATCTAAGCTACCCATTGCCCCTAAAGGGGCATTTGTATGGGCATTGCCCTTAAAAGGGCAATCTGCTTATTCAGCTCTTTTACAGTGCCCATTCCTAATCCTCTTTCTTCAGCCCTGTGTCGTGGATGGGTACCTTGCATTCAAGCGTCAGTGTACGGCGGTGACCGTATGAATAGGATCCTCCACGCTGGTTTTCAGCACCGTAGGCAAAGAAGCTCAGTGCCCCTTCACAGCTCTGTGCCTCCACAGCTCTGCGACACCTGGATGAAGAAAGAAGATGGCCACGCGATGGATGAAGATGTCGCCACCTGGATGAAGACTTCTGGCCACCTGGATGAAGATGGATGTCCGGAGTTCAGGAACCATGAGTAGATTTTATGGGGTGTTTTTTTTTTAGATTAGGGATGGGCACTGTAAAAGAGCTGAATGCTTTTTTAAGGGAAGTAAAAGAGCTGAGTGCCCTTTTAAGGGCAATGCCCATACAAATAACCCTTTAGAGGCAATGGGTAGCTTTGATTTTTTATTTTTATAGGGCTATTAGATTAGGTGTAATTGTTTTTATTTTTGATAATTTCATTTATTATTTTTTGTAATCTTAAAGTTTTTTTATTTTTTGGATTTTTAGTGTTTATTTTTTATAATGTTAGATTTTTATGTTTTTTTCGCAGGTAGTTTTTTTTTAATTTGTAATTTAGGTTTTTTAATTGGTATTTTTTATTATTATTAGAATAGTAATGTTAGGTTAATTTATAGTTTATTGTTTTTTTTTTTTATTTCACAGGTAAGTTTTTATTTATTCAAAGATAGTTATAGTGCAACTTTTAATTTAAAGTTATGGGGGTGTTAGGTTTAGGGGTTAATAGTTTAATTTAGTGTTTTGCAATGTGGGGGACCAACACTTTAGGGGTTAATATGTTTAGTTTATTAGTTACGATGTCGGGGAGCGGTGGATTAGGGGTTAATAGGTTTAGTTTATTAGTTACGATGTGGGGGGCTGGCGGTTTACGGGTTAATAGATTTATATAGTGTTGGCAATGTGGGGCCTGCGGTTTAGGGGTTAATAGGTTTATTTTTAGTGTCGGTGATGTGGGTGGGTGGCAGATTAGGGGATAATAGGTTTAATATAGTGTTTGCGATGCAAGAGGGTGGCGGTTTAGGGGTTAATAGGTAGTTTATGGGTGTTAGTATACTTTGTAACATTTTACTTATGAGTTTTGTGAAACATTTTTGTTTCACAAAATGCATAACTACTGGTCTCAGATTGTGGAATGGCTCTTGTCGGTATAGGCTGTAATGCAAGCATTTTAGCCAGACAGCACCACCTGTAACACGGCGTTATGGAAAATCCTGCATTCAAACGTCATTTTTGAGTGCGGAATGAAGGGTTGCGTTAAGGCTAAAATGCTTGCTTGCGTAATATGTGTTACCATCCATTCCACACGCAATGGCCAATTTTTCAGCGGTATGCCCGTATCGCACCGTAACGCAAAAGCTCGTAATCTAGTCCATTATGTTTTTGTCTATGTGAAGAATATAGGAATGTAAACTATGTGAATCGTGCTTCGCATTTTCCAATTTAGGTCTAATGCTCTGTTGGGTTAGTGCACATAAAGAATTCCGAACCTCAAGGCATGTTATTGAATTATTAAATTTAAAATATTAAAAATATATAAATAATAATTAATCCATAATGTGTATATATATATATATATATATATATATATATATATATATATTACAGTATGAATAATTATTTTTAATAATTATTAATAATAATATTTTTAAATATTTGATATTTAATAATTCAAATAACGTGCATCGAGGTTAGCAATGCTTCATGTCTCTGCAACCACCACGTGTAGATTGTTGATCTTTTTGAATGGGATCAGGATTATCAAGAACAAAAGTGAGCTTCTTATCCTTATTGGCTGACACAGGTTTCAATCAACTGACTAAGAAATTTGTATTGATTCTATTAAATAATTTAAAACTGGCTAGATTATGAGTGAAGCGCAGACATTTGTGCCCGAGCGATAAAGGGTTTATCACTGGGGATTGCGCTCGTATAGTTACACTCATAATAACACTATCTAATAAAACTTTTTTTTTTTAAATATTGCACACAAATGTTATAATGGAAGTGGAGGGCCCTCTAGTGGGGCTATAACAAAATTAAGGGATTACTAAGTTGAAGTCTGGAGGGTACTAGGTGCTACAGTGCTGCAAATGTGGGGGCGAGTGCTTCTGCAGTTTTTTCAATCAGCTCTGTTGAGATGGAACGTTCCAAAAGGAGATCAATGACATCACTGCGGTATAGAGGGGTCATGCAGGAGGTTCCTGGAATGCGGGGAGCTGCAAGAGAAAGCGGATCAGCTTCTGAGGATGTGGTGACCCCTTCTCCTGGGGCTAGGGCCAGGGCACCCCCCATGTTGAAAAATAGGAGACCAGTGAGGGGGGATTGGGCCTGGGGGCCTCTTCGGCAGCCCCTAGGTCTCAGTCCACTCCTGCTGGGCCTTTATTACCCCTTCATGATGCCCCAACTGCTGTAGGGGTCCACAATTACCCATCCCACCAATTACAATTACAGAGGCCATAGGGGCCTTTCAGGGGTTATCTTCTGCTACATCTAATTTAACCCCCACTTCCATGCCGCAAATGAGTGCAGCTGCTGCGGCTGATAATTCATTGCAGCAGCTGCAAGATCTACCCCCGGCGGAATTGGCATCTGTGTTATCGCTAGAGCAAGTGCTCATGGGGTCCTTGTCCCCCATGGCCGCGGGCGCGGTGAGTAACATACAGGATGGAGGGCAGGGTGGGTCTATTCCGCTGGCTTTAAAGGGCTCCAGGGAGTGTGGCTCAAAGGGATGTTGAACAGGGGAGCATGGTGCAGGGCATTATAGCAGTGAGTGTGGATCATGGGAGCGTGGCGCAAAATACTGTGGCTCCAGGGAGTGTGGCGCATGTGAGTGCAGCGCAAATAAATGCTACACCAGGGAGGAAAGCTTATGTGAAGAGCACAAAAGGGAGGCAATATGCTATAAGGAGGAGAAAGGTCCCATTCAGTGGGAAGGGTATCCATAGGGGCATAACTGTGGACAGGCAGGAATGCAGAGATACAGAAATTTTAGATGTGTCAGGTACTGCGGCAGGGGTTTCTGAACACAGGGGCTCTCAGTCTAGTTATAGGGTGCAGAGTGTAATTCATGAGCCTGATAAAGCAGGTGTCTCTGGGTCACAGGGACATCCATATTGTGTGAGTGTGGAGGTTATCAGGCAGGCGGTTGTGGCTGCTCTGGGAGTGTGTATGCAGGTGGGTCAGGGCAGGATGGTGGGAATCCCACCAGGGGTTCAATCATCCATGCAGATTACTCCCCAAAATCTTGTGTTTTCACAGGGTGCTTCCAGGGATCCCGTCGCCTCAGCTATGGCATCATCATCATCAGGTCAGGATGCTGGGACCTCTGCATCTTCAGTGCCACCTGCATCATCCTCCTCGTCACTTCTTCAGTCCGCAGGAGCTGCACCAGCTTTGGCACCCAGCAGTTAGTACCTATTACACACTTCTGCACACGTAGATGTAGGTACATCTTCCAGTGGGTCGGCCTCAGAGAGTGAGGGTGATTTAGGCCTAGTTGGGAAAGGGCAGAAGGAGATGTTTAGGATGATTAAGAAGTTAGTGGCTGCACAGGTTAAGGGAAAAAACCCATCACCAGTAGTCAGCCAGGTGGTCAACATGGCTCTGGCGGCTAGCGTGGAACAGGCAGGCGCTGGGGAGTTTGTGGTATCAAGGAAGGTAGCATCTCATGGGGACACGTACCCATGTTTGGTGCATTACTTGTACGGGCATTTAAAATCAAAGGTGGTGAAAAAGATTCAGGATGGGCGGTACGTCAACATCTTTGAACTTTCATGGCCAGGGAGAGGGCGACGGACGGCACTGGCCCCAAGAAAGTGCAGCGTCCGGAGACCTACGAAGAATGGCAGATGTGCTTTAGAGTGTTAGCCACGTGTTATGTGGACAAATGGCAGATCCAAGCATATAACTTATTTAAAGCTCAGCTGCTCAGGTCTGGGTTGGTTGAGGGGTTTAGGATTCCTTGGGTGGTCGTGTGATGGGTTCCACGGTCCACCGCAACCTTATATCTGCTTATGACTTTCCTGAGATAGTCAAGGAAAAACTGGGTAAGGAAGTGGCTCTGGGCAGGGTTGCGGGCCCTTTTTGGGAGCAACCTCTGCCTGATCTGGTGGTGGGGATGGTCCCGAAGAAGGATACGGGCAAGTTTAGGTTTATACACCATTTATCCTTTCCAAAGGGGGCATCGGTGAACAATGCCATTGACCCGGAAACGAGCTCGGTCCATTACCAGTCCATTGACAACGCGCTAGTGATCGTCAGGGGCAAGGGTAAGGGGGCCCTGATGGCAAAACTGGATATAGAGTCCGCGTTTCGCTTGTTGCCCCTGCAACTGTCTTCATTCAGGCTCATGGGCATGAAACTGGATGGAACATTTTACGTGGACAAATGCCTCCCTATGGGGTGCTCTCTATCATGCGCGCTTTTCAAATGTTTTAGCTCCTTTTTGCACTGGGTAATAAAAAAGGCGTCAGGGGGGTGGGGTCGTGGCCCACTACCTTGATGACTTTTTGCTAGTGGGGGAGGCTGATTCTGATGAGTGTGCCTGTCTGATGGAGATTATGCAGGATATGATGGGGAGATTCAGAGTGCCGTTGGCGGCGGAGAAAACGCAAGGCCCATGCACCTGTCTGACTTTCCTGGGAATCAAGATCGATACTCAGTCAGCAGTTTGCAGGCTCCCCAAGGACAAGGTCGACCACCTGCCGCAGGTGGTTTTGTATGTAGCTGGCATAGAATCTATTTCCATCAAGGAATTACAGTCACTGCTGGGGTTGCTAAATTTTGCTGGCCGGGCGATACCAATGGGTAGAATTTTTAACAGGCAATGGAAAGTCAACTGCAAGGGCCTATACGGCTTAGAGCTAGGGTGAAGGTTTCAGCCGAAATGAAGGCGGATCTAAAAGTTTGGGAGGAATTTCTGAAGAAATTCAATGGTGTCTGCATATGCCGGGGGGACCCTATTTCAAACCAAATGCTACACTTCTTCAGGGATGCGGCGGGTGGTTTTGGTTATGGGGCTTACCTAGAAGGCAAATGGAGTGCCGCTCCTTGGCATGCGGACGAGCGCAGCTAGTGGAGGGACCTCTGAAGCGGATATAAAGAAACTAGGCCGGTGGAAATCTGGCAGATTCAAGTTGTATATTCGTCCTTTGGGGGATGCGCTTCATTAATGTTATTCTCAAGTTATGTTGGGTCTTGGGGTTTACTTGAGTGTGGCCTTTTTGAGATTGAATTGCTGTTACAGGGGTCTGGCGTTTTGGGGCTTAGCCTTTTATCATATTATTGCAGGCAAGAATGCGGCCACGATTTGTGTATATATTGTAGGGCACTCATTTGTGCATTGGGCAAGATGCGCACTGGAGGTGGGGGCAACCTCACATTATTGTATTGCATCTAGGGGGGAACGATATGGGTTCTGATTAGGAAAATGGCTTCTGACATTCGTTGGATGTGTGCTTGGCTCAAAGATGTAAGGATAGGGTGGTCCAACGTGGTTGCACGGCTGCATTGGAGGTACATTTTTATGCAGAGGGCAGCGTGCAATGTGAGAAAGAAGCTGAACAGGTAGATGGGAAGAACGGTCACGGCATTAGGCGGTTTTGCCCTAAGGCACAATACTCTAACGGCCGACAACAAGGCACTTTATTGCCCTGATGGCGTCCATTACGGATGTTGGATTGGAAATTTTCCTTGGAGACATTCGTAGAGCTCTTATTTCAGTGGTATAAAAAAAAAATGTTCATTGGAAATTGGTAATTTATTAAAATTTGTTATTTGGTCTTGTTATATTATGTGGCACCAACGCAGCTGACTCTTGTGGCAGTCGGTCTGGGCCCAGAGAGCGGGCAGGGAGAGTGAAGTGTGATGCCCTGGGATGGGGGAGGTGACGCCCGCTAGGTGCCAACCTAGGGGTTACTCCCCCCTACGAATCCTACGACAAACAACTTTAATAGCTTACAGCTCTCTCTCTCTGACGATTGGGCGCGGCAATCCATGCCACGCTGCAAACACCGTGTAGGACCCTGGCCGTCTGTCATTAGGGGTTAGAACAGCTAGTTCATTGCCGCCATCAAATTTTTGTTAAGAACTTTTATACAGTTCTTTGTGTTATTAGGAGTAAGTTGCCTAAGTTAGCATATTTAAATATGCCTAGTTTACAAGGTTTATTTTTAATAAACGTGACCGTGGCCGGTCTTTAGCCCAAAACCTGTTGTTGTGTGTTTATTGATTTATCATTCTAGGGTACATAAGATGAATAGGAAGTTTATCCCTTAAGGCTCAAACATATGAGGTCTCAGGAGTTAGAAAAAAGGCAGCCAAAGGGCCTTAACATACAGATACATACATATACATGTCTAAATATTAATGTGTATGTACACTGTATATTGGATGTATTGGTAGAGGTATTTGCAGCAGAAATAGTAAGGTTCTTATGCTACTTTATAGATCATTAGTTAGGCCTCATCTTGAATATTGTGTGCAGTTCTGGAGACCATATCTTCAGAAGGATATTAACAAACTTGAATCTGTGCAAAGGAGGGCTACCAAACTGGTACATGGTCTAAAAAATAAAACTTATCATGATAGGCTCAATGACCTAAATAAGTATAGCTTAGAGGAGAGAAGGGAAAGAGGTGATATGATAGCAGCTTCCAAGTACGTTAAAGGGCTTAGTAAAACTGAGGCTGTGGGTATTTTACATAAAATTGAAAATTCAAGAACAAGGGGTCATGATCTTAAGCTGAAGGGTAGATTCAGGAGTAATTTGAGGAAGCACATTGATTTATGGAATAAATTTCCTCAAGAGGTAGTAATGACAAACACTATGGGCGACTTTAAAACTGCCTGGGACAAGCATAAGGCTATCCTACAAACTAGATAAGTTTATACTGTTAGGTAATATCGGGCAGACTTGCTGGGCCTATGGCTTTTATCTGCCATCAATATCTATGTTATATATATATATATATATATATATATATATATATATATATATATATATTAAAAAAGAAGCAGGCACTCTCCGTTTGAACTTCAAGATAATTTTACTTAGTGACGTTTCGGGGTTTCACCCCCGTCCTCTGAGGACGGGGGTGAAACCCCGAAACATCACTAAGTAAAATTATCTTGAAGTTCAAACGGAGAGTGCCTGCTTCTTTTTGGAATTATGTACTATTTTGCTGTGCACCCCGAACTATAATTGCGAGTGCTTTTACCTCTGGATTTGTTATTTATATATATATATATATATATATATATATATATATGTACATATGTATTTATGTATTTATATATGTATATATGTATTTACAGACATATTTACGCATATAACCACATAACTACATATGCACTTATATAAAGATATATATACAAGTGCATTGGAGCCCTTTGCAGTTAAGTATATGAAAACATGTTAAAGCACACATATATATATATATATATATATATATATATATATATATATATATATATATATATATATACACAATATTCATTTTTAATTAAGGTTTTAACATATGCACATAGCAGAATGTTTTTTGTATTTTAAATATATATTCCTATATATAGCTATACCTATATATATATATATATATATATATATATATATATATGTGTGTGTGTGTGTGTGTGTGTATATATGTTTTGCAAGAATACCATCAGATATATGTAGAAATATGTATTTATGGATAAATAGAACATATTCTGTTATTTGAAGAACATTGAAATGTTAAATATTCATATTTTAATGTTGGGTTAGTGTACATACAATATGCGATCGGTTTTGCGTGAGTGGGGGTTTTTCCACTTTTTTTTCTGCATTGACTTCTATGGGGGAATACATGAATGCAGACGTGATATTCTAACTTCGGCTTTTTTGCATTTGTCAGGTTAGTTCGAAAAAAAAAGAGTTTACTTTCAACTCGTAATATAAGTGCAACCCGACAAGCGCAAAAAGCTTTCTTCTAAGGCAATTAACACGTGTGTGGGAGTGTTAATTTGTGTTCCACTCATAATTGAACCCTTAATTTTTTGCATTAGTTAAAATCCAAATATATGTCTACTTGATATTTTGATACAAAAGTTATTTATTTATCTACTTTTTTGAGGGGGGTGTAAAGGAAATGTATAATTTATGTATGTGCATAATTTTACAATGATTATTGAATTAGTTTATTTGAAATATAACCAACAAGTAATTATATGACCCTTTTTAAACCCAAACTTTACCCCAGGTCACATAGAGTCCACTCAATGATGTCTCAGTCTCAGCATTAAAATGGACTACTTAAATTCTGACAACTATTGTTCCACCCAGATTGTGAGCTTGTTTGAGGTTGGTAAATAATATTCAAAAATTGAGAAGTATTAAAGTTCTGTAGAGGCAAGCGAGTATGGTACAGAGTATTATACAGCATGTACATTACATTCAAGATAAAACGAAGGCGCCCACAAAATGATTGTTTGATCTAACAATTAAAAGTCACTTTACATAAAAGTATGGGATAAATTGCAAATCTGGTGTGTTAAAGGGACAGTCAAGTCCAAAAAAAACTTTCATGATTTAAATAGGGCATGCAATTTTAAACAACTTCCAATTTACTGTTATCATCAATTTTGCTTTGTTCTCTTGGTATTCTTAGTTGAAAGCTAAAACTAGGAGGTTCATATGCTAATTTCTTAGACATTGAAGACTGCCTCTAATCTGAATACATTTTGACCACTAGAGGGCATTAGTTCACATGTTTCATATAGATAACATTGAGCTCATGTACGTAAAGTAACCTAGGACTGAGAACTGATTGGCTAAACTGCATGTCTGTCAAAAGAACTAAAATAAGGGGGCAGTCAGCAGAAGCTTAGATACAAGATACTTACAGAGGTTAAACGTGTATTATTATAACTGTGTTGGATATGCAAAACTGGGGAATGGGTAATAAAGGGATTATCTTTCTTTTTAAACAACAAAAATTCTGGTGTTGACTGTCCCTTTAAACTTAATAATAATATCAGCTGAACACGTCCTAAGCTTCGATTTGCATTAGCTTATAAAACACAGACATGCATCTGGTTTAATGACAGCTGTTTTGCACAAGCAATGTACCTGTTTTAGCCTAATGATCTCAGACTGCACAAAATAAGTATCAATTTGCTACACAAAAGATAATGTTAGGTGAGCAGCTAGTCAGTCATTAACATCATTAGAGCTTCCAACCTCTGCAAATGTCAGGATTTTAACACCATTAAACATCATTTATCCTTTTGAAAAGCAGAGAGAGAGAGAAAGAGAAAGAGAAAGAGAGAGAGACCAATGAATGAGCATAAATAAGATACATTTCGAATATATTTATAACAAGAAAAATAAAATAAAACCATTCAGTAAGAGAACAAAGCTTGGGTTCCTTCTACAACGAAAATGAGTAGTGTATGTTACAAGTAGTACTTGCAGTTTCTTTCTACCTGCCAACACTTTATAGAACTGCTTCAACAAAAGACTTGTCTCAGATATTTTAATTCATTCACTCTTACATTCTAACAATATTTTACAAGTTATACATAGTATATAATCATTTAATTTTTCCTTCTCAGATGTCTTTACAATGTCTAATATCAATATTTCGACAGGGAAAGCTTGCAGACAAAAAATATATGTAATCACTGTAGATGACATGACATTGTCAATATTTTGCCTTGATTAAAGGGACAGTCTAGGCCAAAATAAACTTTCATGATTCAGATAGAGCATGTAATTTTAAGCCATTTTCCAATTTACTTTTATCACCAATTTTGCTTTGTTCTCTTGGTATTCTTAGTTGAAAGCTTAACCTAGGAGGTTCATATGCTAATTTCTTAGACCTTGAAGCCCACCTCTTTCAGATTGCATTTTAACAGTGTTTCACCACTAGAGGGTGTTAGTTCACGTATTTCATATAGATAACACTGTGCTCGTGCACGAGAAGTTATCTGGGAGCAGGCACTGATTGGCTAGACTGCAAGTCTGTCAAAAGAACTGGAAAAAGGGGCAGTTTGCAGAGGCTTAGATACAAGATAATCACAGAGGTTAAAAGTATATTATTATAACTGTGTTGGTTATGCAAAACTGGGAAATGGGTAATAAAGGGATTATCTATCTTTTAAATCAATAAAAATTCTGGTGTAGACTGTCCCTTTAATAAAGTATTCTAACCAAATCCACTATATCAGCTAAAAAGCATGAAAAAAACATGATACATTTTTAGATTTAAAATTATAGTGATTATACTCTAAATGATTATGATTAAAATTAGCATTCACCAAATTTCTGATGTATACTTTTATTAAAAGAGACAGTCTACTACAGATGTTTTATTGTTTAAAAAGATAGATAATACCTTTATTACCCAATCCCTCGTTCTGCATAACCAACATGGTTATATTAATATACTTTATACCTCTGTGATTACCTTTGACAGGCTTGCATTTTAGCCAATCAGTGCTGACTCATAAACAACTCCACAGGAGTGAGAACAATGTTATCCATTTGGCACATATGAACTAGCACTGTCTAGCTATGAAAACTGTCAAAATGGACTGAGATAAGAGGCTGCCTTCAAGGTCTTAGAAATTAGCATATGAGCCTACCTAGATTTAGCTTTCAACAAAGAATACCAAGTGAACAAAGCAAATTTGATGATAAAAGTACATTGAAAGTTGTTTAAATTTGCATGTCTGATCTGAAACATAAAAGTTTTATTTTGACTAGATTGTCCCTTTATTTTTAATTCTTCTATTCTATCTTTTTGTGTGTGTTCTTTTACTGCTTTATCTTTTTGCATTCTTGCACAATTTACATTTTAGTTAAAGGGATGTGAAACTCCAGATTTTATTTAATGATTCAGATAGAGCATATGATTTTTCTATTTACTTCTATAATCTAATTTGTTTTTTGGCATCCTTTGTTGAAAAGTATACCTAGGTAGGCTCAGGAGCTGGGAGCTAGCTGCTGACTGTTGACTGCACATGTATGCCTCTTGTCGTTGGTTTACTGATGTGTACAGCTAGCTCCCAGTAATGCATTGCCACTCCTTCGATAAAGGGTACCAGGAGAATGAAGAAAAATTGATAATAGAAGCAAAGATGTTTAAAATTTTATTCTCTATCTGAATCATGGGGAAAAAATGTTCCTTTAACTTATTTCTTCTGTAACTCATGTGTTAGTGTCAGAATTATACCGTAATTAATTTAATTTCTATAAAAAAAGTAAGTTGTGTGCAAAAATAAACATTTCCATAGATGGCGGATACTAACTAATAAGCCCATATACTCTTTTTATTTTCTAGCTACCTTCAATGCTTAGGCTTAATAAGGGCTAGCTTACGAGAGGATTGCTATTTAGCTCTCGCTCAAGTGTAAACTTTGCTACAGTAGATGGAGGCTTTTTGCGCACGTTGGGTAGCGTGCAAGTTGAAAGTAAAAAATTTGTGTGCAAGTAAAACCTGGCACGTGCTAACCAAATATCGTGACTGCATTAACTTATTTTTACCATAGAAGTCAATGGAGAGCGCAGAAGAAGAAAAAAAACAAGACATATCGCTCACACGCTAACCCAGCAAGAGTTATGAATAGTTCAAATTACAATGTTCTTCATATACAGGATAATGTCATTTGTATTGTAAATATATTTTTATATATGTCTATATATACCTACCTGTATAACTATTCCAATAGATATATATGTATATATTTAACATTATTTCAATATGAAGAACATTGGAATGTAAAATATGTGTAACGCGCATCAGGTTTTGCGATTTAGGTCTAACGCGGTCAGAAGAATTGCTAACTTCTGTAAGTGAAGAACATTGGAATGTTAAATATCTACAGTACATATACAGTAAAACACTTAAATACTTAAATACACAGATATGTCTATGTATGCAAATAAATGTTAAAGCCCTTTGCAGCCCTTTTTTTCAAATAGTAACACTCTTGCTTTTTCCGTCACGTGCAAAAAGCCGTTAAAACCCCAAAATTGCAGTTAGAGCGCCACTCATAATCTAGCCCTTAATAGGAAAAGCCAGATGGATTTATCATTCAGCTTCTTTTTTTTTTGCCACATCTAGTGCCATCTATTCTATTCTTTCTATAAAGTAACATACAATTTACCCTTAGACCTTCTACCCTTCTAAATTTTGTAACTGGCGTCTATTACAATCCTTATGATTTTTCTGGATAGAAAATGAAATTATTTTTCCAGCAACCATGTTATCTATGGTATTAATCCCAAAAATTGAATTTTGTCATGACTGTACTGGGTAAACATGTTAAATTCTAAAATAAACAAACTTTTCATGGCCTGTTCAAAGGGTTTTGCTCACACCTACATGGAATCTGAATATTATAGTCACTGCAAAAAAAACAAAACTTGGTGTCTCTCTGATTTAAAATGATTAAGAGTTTAAATTATGTGCAAGCCACATATCATTTTCTGGTCATTTTAAAATAACAATTTTAAAGCATCTAAACAATTAATTGCAATCACAAATATACATACAGCTGATTGAATTGTGTGTCCTTGTGCGTATAAGTGTAACTTTTTTAAACTTATGACAGAATCATGTATAGTGAGCATGTGTGAAAACCCAAGAGAAAGAAAGAATAGTGTTTTTGTTTGAATGTTTGAATCCTTCAGTGCATTTGAAAACCAAATAAAATATATTTTGTATTAATTGGAATAGCCTTAATTTGACATCTATATGAAAACTAGTTTGCACAACTCTTCACATTTTTAAGAAAATATAGATTTTATTAAAATTTATGAATACATTTGTAAATTCATGTTTTGCCATTTTTTGACAAAACTATAAACAGATGTATTATATTTCTTTTAAAGTATTTGCTTATTTGCTGTACTACTTGTATATAAAAAAAAATATGGCATTAAACATTATTTCACGTTAATTAAACGTTAGCTTTGATATACATTTTAGTAAATTATTTCAAATGGAGTTGACCCCAGAGCAATCCCTAAAAAAAAAATAATTTTACTAATACCTTCCTGTAGACTGTATTCCATACTATTTTGTTGACTATGTTTATTTAAAAAGTTTTACATATAATGCATTATTTTTATATTAGACAGAAACGGATTTCTAAAATAAAATGTTAAAACATTAAAAATACACTTAGATGCCATTTTGGTTGGTTAAATTACTGAGAATAAAATACCCTTAACATACATTTTTAAGCACTGATGAATTCTGCAGAATTTAAAGGGTAATTGAATCAACCACCTCACTGACTGAAATATATTGATTGACGCGTAGAGAGGGAAATTGAATTATTAATTAAAAATAAAAAGCTGAGGATGCTGATAAAAACAAACACTTTGGAAGTGTTAAAGTCAGAGGACATCTGTGAGGTGCTTCATGGGTCATTGCTAATACACTTACACGTAAGACAGGTGGCAAACCATGCTGCATATCATAAGGGGATAATCTGGCAATGTGCTCTCCAGCCAATGCTTAGGTACTTGTTCTTGGTATATCCAGATGGAATTGCTATAAGGGCAAGAGAAAAAAATAAATACAAAGAGCAAGATATTGAAATATAACTGAATAGGAATTTCTAAGGGAATTTGCATAGCTTTATTTCAATCCATTAAAAGTGGAGTGAAACATAATTGGAACATTATTGTGCAAGGTTTTAGAAATTAATTATTTTTCAAATCAGTTTTATCAGCATTTAGATTCTATCAGACGGAACATTTGATTTTTCACATGATTTGTGGCATTACATATACCTGATTTAAGGGATTCATTATTTGTGGAGCCGAAATATAACAAAGTTACCCTTCTGGCATTTGTTTACTTCCAGCATCAGATAAATTAGAACTAAATTGCAACTCTTTTATCAAGTTGCTGATGCTGCTTTGGAGCGCCTTTGCTTCAGGCTGGCTCTGAGCTGGTGGATTAAAATTGAAAGCTGGAGCGTGATTGACGATACAAGAGCAAGGGCAGAGTTGCACAAGCAGCTGCTTGTGCAGTGATGAATAAGGGCCACGGATGCTGCCTGCTTGCTCTGATACCTGGTGGACAGGTTCCCGGGAGCGAAACTTGTCTACCCAGCGTTTGATAAATGGGGACCCATGTGTTTATTTAATGAGAAACTAAGAGAGCCTGATATTGCAGTAGTTTTGTATAAATGCCTAAAGGAACAGTAAACTTACAAAATAATGTTATATAATTATGCACATAGAGGCAGCTTTAATCAAAAGCATTGCAGGATTTTTTATTCCAAAGTTGGACTTACCAGGTCTCCACTCCAGGATCTACTATGCAGGTCTTGTTTTTCAAAAGCGCTTTACAGGCGCGCTGTCTAGTCACAGCATGCCCAATTGCGCCATTGAACTGAATGTAGCTTGCTCCCGCTACCAGACCACTTAGTAGATCTTGGAGCGGAGACCAGGTAAGTCCAACTTTGGAATAAAACATCTCGCAATGCTTTTGATTTATAAATCTGCCTCTAAGAAAATGTTATATAATTCTAAACTATTTGCAGAATTATATAACATTATTTTGTAAGTTTACTGTCCCCTTAAGACAGCTACTATCTGTAATGGACAAGTTTCTAATGGATTCAAAAATACAGAAAAAGAAATAAAAAAAAGCATGTTCCTTATACATTGGAAGGGGGCCTATATCTTGTGAATGTAGGTATCATTTTATATATGATTATGATCATAGTGCAGCCTGATATGTTTGAAATAACATACCATAGTGATGAACTCCATTACTCAGAACCCCATGTATATCTCTCATTTAGGTAGAAATATTTCTAGACCATTGACAGCTTTGTTACTGTATAAACCAGCTAAGCAACTCGCTAAGCTTCATAAATTGCACTGAAGGTTCTCTGGACACTAATGTGATTAACAATAAAATATATTACCTTTTGCATAGTGAGACACTAATTTAAAGAGACAACACTGTCTATGACTTTAATTAAAAGAACATTCATAAGCCCATATTTTGGTTTACACAAATCCATCATGTTATACAGAGCCATTTTCTGTTTGTGTGTTTGTGTATAGCTATCTATCCAGCCATCTACACACACATATCCTGACAGTTGAAGATTTCCCTCAATTTAAAGAAAAAAAAAAACAAAAAAAAAAATCAGGACATAGGGGAATGCATTCTTACTGGAAATTGGAAAATTAATTTATGCACTGCCCAGATGGTGCACACGTACAAAATACAAAAAGGGAAACAAAGATAGTGTTTTTTTTCTTTACAGACTTAAGGCACATTTCCATATAGACGTAATTTGGTTTACACGAGGTTGCAAATCGATAAATATGCTGTAGGTAGTAATTTTTTTATCCACTGTATGTATTGTTGTCCCATGTATAGGAATAGTTGCACTTAAGTTCTTATGGAAATATCAGTATATATGATAATATATGCAAGCACATATATACAAAATTCAAACTAGACCAATTTGTAGGGCACTGATATTTATTACATATATTAATAAAGTGGAAAATGTAATTATAATAAAAAAAAGTATTTTCTTATAGTTATAAAATATGTATTATAAATAAGTGTGTCTTTGTTTCTCTTTAGAAGTGATCACAGGTGAAGAGTGTAGATATTAAACGTACATTTGAAAGTTTAAGGTTGGGTTACAATAGCAACTATCTTGTTATGGTGCGATTTTCTAGAAATCTGACGTCAGATGGAAGCTTTAGCACAACATCAACTTATACCTACATGAAAAGAAAGGGTGACTGTATGCATTGAGCAAAATATTTCAAGAAATGTGTGCATATAAGTGATGATGGACATTACATGGAATCAGATTGCAAGTCGCACACCAAAATGCCAGCATCATACAGTGTAAACATCACTGACGTGTGATCCATACCATTTATATTCTTGTGCTGTATTTTCATGGTAGTTCATGATTAAAATTTATAGAGCACCTGGTAATATAGTGAGCACTACATTATTCATGTTGGATAACACAGGTGTGCAAACTATTTCAGAAAATAAAATTCTATAAAGCTAGCTCTAAAATTCCAGTTGGATAACACTCAAGTGCAAAGCCAATGCACAAAAGAAATTCTGCTCTACACCTTCCATGTTTTTGAAGGCACAGTAGCAAGCAATAACAGTGAATATGTGGTTTTCAATAGCATAAAAAGCAGTGTTTTGAATTGCACAAGAGCACAACACCTGTCTTGTAATACAAACTCAATGAGCACACTAGTACCTCTCCCCATTGATGTATTAGGTGCTTATATAAGTATAGTTTTTACTATCAATGACCAACTTTTAATGACCAGTCATGTGTTCTAATTTGTGTGAAGATGAGCAGAAAATAATATGCCATTCATTATCAAGTGTGTGCAATTGTAATCTAATCCACAGTGTATGTCACCTGTCTTTCTCACTGCAACAGTAACAACTCCTGCTTAGACCTAATCAGATCTACAGGGACTGTACAAACTAACCCCAATAATTATAGGCTAATTAATAACTTAAAATGTCACAAAAGGCAGCAGTGTGTAGCATAGAAAAGAAAATGTGCATATTTTGTTGAAAAAAGTTTCAAAAGTAATGTTTTCATCTTTTAATTTTTTTCTTTCATATCAGAATTCACGATGTTCACTGTTCTGGTTTGATCTAGTTCTGGAACTGTATGTAGGTTAAACTTCAAGTAAATAGAAACATAGTGGTGATCCCAGTTCTGTGCTTGTTTTTAACAGATAATGATTTCTGAACATCTGACAATATTGACAGTGTGCTATTCCAGTGATCACAATTACAACATGCTCCTGCCAATAATACTCCTTAAGTACAAAATCATTAGATATCTAAAAACAACACAAAATCATTATTTTTCTCATTAATCTTGTCAAGGTTTAGCCAGTAAAATTATAGTGAGTAAAATGTTGGGATGGGAATCTGTAAGAGAAATTGAAAAAGCTCCATTCTCAAACAGGACACATATTCATGAAATAAAATATGTTTTGTGGGAATCCCATGATAAAGTCACCGATATTGGTGTCCTATCTTCTTCCTTTTCCATAAGAAATGGGACAAGACAGGGCTGCCAATTATCACCCTGTTTTATCCATGGAAATATTTGATATCCAACTAAAGAGGAGTCTGGACATTAAGGCCCGAACATAGGACCACAACAATATAAATTAGAGTTATTTGCTGATGAGCTCCATATGTTTTTAACATTAACCTAGGTTTCTCTCTCAACAGCACAAAGGGTCCTAGATGAATATGGGAAGTTGTCTAATTATTCTATTAACTAAACCAAATCAGAATTGTTTCCCATAGAACTGTCCTCTTTAGAACAGAAATTACTTACTGTACCTTTTATTCCCCTTATACCATCACATCATATGCTCTGAAATACATGGGGATTCATTTGTAGCAAGACCCACAACAACTATACACACATAATTATGAAAAATGTATTGATACAATTTCCTCCCTGAGCGCTTCATGGTTGCCCAAATCAATTTCCTTGTTGGGACAAATTGATGTTATAAAAATGTACATACTGCAAAATGGTTGTATTTGCTACAAACTGTACCCATGCCTCTACCAAAACCTTGCATTCTAATTTTTCAACCTATTTGCAATGTCTATATTTGGCATAGGAGACTCGCCAGGGTCTTTAAACTTAGCTACTCGCAAAGGTGGTCTTGAATCCCGAAATTTTCAAATGTATACAACTTCTGCTATTTTGAACAGAATAATTGATTGGAGCAACCAAAACATTGTTAGTTACAAGAGATGGGTTAAACTAAAACATGTTCTTACAATCTCAACCCAACGAGGAAGTGATTCTTGGTTATCCCTTGCACATAGGTACAAATTTTGATACTTCGGATTCAGTTCTTAAGAATCTTCCCATGTTCTAATATTCCCTCTCCCTTGACTCCCTTACACAGCCCTAACTTCCCGGCCATTTTGCATTTTATCCCTATAGACCCCATTGACATAAAAGGGTTGCTTCTGATATATCTTCTCTCAGACTGTAATAAATTATCTCTCACCCTGAAATAAAAGACCAGTCTAAACTCCATTCCTGACTCCTTCAATCGTTGTTTAATAGTGCGAAGATCGAATACCTATGTTCTGGAAAAATACAGCAATACCTACCTTGTAAATATGGATATTACAAATAACTTGAACCTATTCTTTGAAAGATATTTACATTTTTTGATAAATAAGCTAGATTTTTATCATGACATAATGTTCATCTGGGAACCACATCAACAATTTTTTTTAGTGTATCCCTTGATAGTTCTTTTTTTCTCATTTGTCATTGATATTGGAGTAAGATATTACACTTAAATGGTACAACTATTAGAGTACTTTCCATTGCATAAATAATAACTTACCACTATGGAGTATTGCTTTGCTTTTATTATTGGAGCTTAGATCTAAACTGATTTTTGTTAAATATACTATATGCATATGTGTTGGTACCTTAGTTTATATTTTTAAAATTTGTTTCTTATAATCTTACCAACTGCAAAAGCCTGATTGGGATTTATTAAACTCCCAGAGAGACCCCGCAAAGGCTCCGGAGCAGCTTTCGCTGCTTCGTACATGGAGCCCTATGACCTTACAAGTGGAACTTAATTGAAAGTGCAGGGAGCCCTCTCAATATTGCAGGACCACCCTAAAATTAGCGTGCAATTACAAGTCCATTGTAAAACTGAATAACCAGAGAATATTTAGCTTGGCCAATATCCCTCTAGCGTGCCCTATACTTTCAAAGGATAGCACATCTGCATCAAACATCTCTCAGAAGTTGAAAGTTATGAAAAATATGCAAAAATAAAAGTCCAAACAATTTATTAAATTCAACTTTAAAAAATTTGTTCTCAGGAACAAAAACATGGGTAGTCACAGAAAAGATCTTACATGTTTCAGCTAAGATGCCGTAATCATAAATTCTGTTCCTTCTTTGGCTATACTGCAATTTAAAAACCAGAGTCAAACAACTCATTGGCTGCTTCTAATTGACACACATATCCTGTTAACCATTTAAGCACTATTGCTGATATAAACAATTGTACATTATCAACTTTAAATCGAAGGTTTATTAAGCATGAGAAAAAAAATTCTAAGTTTATTGTTAATATTAGTCATTTAGTAAATCTGAAAAAATTATTAGTTTTTCTTGTTATTTTGTTCTTATTGTTGTTTTCATCACTTTAAAAATTAGACTTCCTCCCTAAACATTGTAAAAATAATGACTATAAGTGAATAAACAAGAACAGTGACTGCCAATTCAATTCTATTTTCTCTCTTACAGTAATTAATATCAAACTCTGAAGTAAATGCCTTAGGTATTTGGGTATCTAATATTAATATCCAGTAGATCTTCTGTTTGGATAGGATTTTCATTTTATCACCACCTCTACTCGGTACTATTTTCTTTTCAATTGCCGACCATTTGAAAGTCTCTACATTTTTATCATGATCTTCCAAGAAATGTCTAGCCAGTGCTGAGCAAGGATTATTATACTTAATATATCCCAAATGCTCTGTAGTTCTTGTTTGCACCTCTCTTAAGGTCATACCTACATACATGCTTCCTGTGTGTGGTACATTCTGTCAAATACACCACATATGTGAATGAACAGTTGATACTCCCCTTTGTAGTAAATTGTCTTTGATTGCTATACGAAACAAAATTCTCGCCACTTTTTTGATAGTCATAAGCCTTACACAACGTATGTCCACATTTGTATGTTCCCTTCATAGTTAACCATGAACTAATGTTTCTATTGCTTTCCAACATAGGGCTAGAATACAAGTGAGGCGCAAACTTTTTTTCACTAGCGCAATCGCGTTTTTACTAGCAATTTTCATTCTGTTGATATTACAAGTGCAGCGAAATTGTGATTGCACTAGCACAATCGCCTTTTACGGTGCAATCCTATTCAGTGATATAAGAGCTGTTGTTAACTGGTTTCCGAAAATAAAAAGTTGCACAAAACACAACAAAAGTACATTACAAAGTACACTTACAGTCATAAATAATCTATTAAGCCCTAAACAGCTATCCCCCCACAATGCAAAACGCTTAAAAAATTTGTTCACAAGAACAAAAACATGGGTAGTCACAGAAAAGATCTTATGTGTTTCGGCTAAGGTGCCGTAATCATAGATTCTGTTCCTTCTTTGACTATACAGCAATTTAAAAACCAGAGTCAATCAGATTAGGGCTAAATTACAAGTGAGGCGCAAATGGTTTTGTGCTAGTGCAATTGCGTTTTTAAGAGCCATTTTCATTCTGCTGATGTTACAAGTGCAGCGAAATCCTGATTGCAGTAGCGCAATCGCCTTTTACGCTTCAATCCTTTCAGTGATCTAAGAGCTGTTGTTTCCGAAAAGAAAACGTTGCACAAAACACAACAAAAATACATGACAAAGTACACTTACAATCACAAATAATCTATTAAGCCCTAAACCGCTATCCCCCTGCAACGCAAAGTACCTAAATAATATATTAACCCCTAAACAGTCATCCCCCCACATGGCAAACACTAATTAAAATGATTAAACCCTAAACCGCCACTCCCAAATACTAATTAAACCTATTAACCCCTAAACCACCACCCCCCCATCGCAACGTACCTAAATTAACTATTAATCCCTAAACTGCCATCCCCCCACATCGCAAACACTAATTAAAACTATTGACCCATAAACTGCCATCCCCCCAAAATGCAAAATTATAAACTAACATCTAAACCCGCTAACACAACACCCCCTAATTTAACCCAAATTAAAACACCCCTATATTTACTAAGAAAATTCCTAACTACCGTAAAATAAAACTTACCTGTAAAATTAAATAAAAACGTACCTTTTTAAAAAATAAAAACCTAACATTACAGAAATAAAAAATCCCTAACATTACAGAAAAATAAAAAACTAACATTACAAAAAAAAAATGATATTCTAAAAATAAACTACCTATAGCCCTTAAAATGGCCTTTTGTAGGGCACTGCCCTAAAGTGATCAGCTCTTTTGGTGAAACCCCCAGTAACGCCTCTAACATTATAACTCCCCAACACCTCCAACTCCTCATAATAAAAAACTAAATAAAAAACTAAATTACCCATTGCCCTGAAAAGGGCATTTTGATGGACATTGCCCTTAAAAGGACATTCAGCTCTTTTGCTTCCCAAAAAAATAAAAACCCTAATCTATAAAAAAAAAAACATCCCCAAAAATAAAAAAAAAAGTAACGCTAACCCCAAAGTTGGTACTCACCGATGATGATGGGTGGTACTTCCTCTTCATCCCAGTAGCGATCTATCTTCATCCCAGTGGCATTCCATCTTCATTGCGGTGGTCCATCTTCATCCATCTTCATCGCGGGTCCATCTTCTAACTTCATCCCGGTGGCGACGTCGGTCCACGGGAGTGAGCACAATGTTGTCTATATGACACACATGAACTAGTACTGTCTAACTGTAAAAAAACTTTCAAAATGCTCTGAACTAAGGGGCGGTTTTCAACGGTTTAGAAATCAGTTTGTGCCTAGCTAGGCTTAGCTTTTCAAAAATACCACAAAGGGAACAAAGCAAATTTAATGATAAAAGTCAATTGGAAAGTTGTTTAAAATTGCATGCCCTATCTGAATCATGAAAGTTTAATTTTGGCTAGACTGTCCCTTTAATACAAGCAAGTCTGTCTTGGTGGGATAGTACTGATAGTGTCCCATCAATGTTTGTCTTCATGAAAAATTTAAATCTCTTTTAAATAAAAAAAAAATCTGATGTCACAACATACTGGTTTCTTCATAAAAATGTGCCAAAAACATCAAGGTGAAATTTAAAATGTTCTGGATGATGCTACAAAATGGTTAAAGGGACAGCCAAAAATAAACTTTCATGATTCAGATAGGGCATGCAATTTTAAACAACTTTCCAATTGTCTTTTATCATTAAATTTGCTTTGCTCCCTTGGTGGTATTTTTGAAAAGCTAAGCCTAGCTAGGCACAAACTGATTTCTAAACCGTTGAAAACCGCCCCTTAGTTCAGAGCATTTTGAAAGTTTTTTTATAGTTAGACAGTACTAGATCATGTATGTCATATAGATAACATTGTGCTCACTCCCGTGGAGTTATTTAGGAGTCTGCACTGATTGACTAAACTGCATGTCTGTCAAAAGCACTAAGATAAGGGGGCAGTCTGCAGAGGCTTAGATATAAGGTAATCACAGAGGTAAAACATATATTAATATAACAGTGTTGGTTATGCAAAACTGGGGAATGGGTAATAAAGGGATTATCTATCTTTTTAAACAATAAAAATTCTGGTGTATACTGTCCCTTTAAGTCTATTACTGAAAGGCTTTCAAGACAGATATGAGTGAAAAGGTGCATCTAAGATGGAGGATATTCTTTTTAAAATTAAAAACTCCTGACATTGTTTCCCCATTAAAATACAGGTTTATAGCATGAAACACCCATGAAACTCCCATGTAATGCCTATGAGGCCTATTTAAGAAATGTCTTGCAGACCTGATTCGACAGTGCGGATCAGGTCCGCAAGACCTCGCTGAATGCAGAGAGCAATACACTCTCCGCATGTAACATTGTACCAGCAGCTCACAAGAGCTGCTGGTGCAACGCCGTCTGCAGACTTGCGGCCAATGGGCCGCCAGCAGGGGGTGTCAATCAACCCGATCGTACTCAATCAGGTTGAATTGTTGCGATTCCTGTCTGCCTGCTTTGAGCAGGCCGACAGGGTTATGGAGCAGAGGTCTTTGTGACCACTGCTTCATAATTGCTGTTTCTGGCAAGTCTGAAGGCTCGCCAAAAACAAGGGCCGTCAAGCTCCTTTCAGAGCTTGATAGATAGGCCCCAGTGTATTCATTATGTATCCGATCAACATTGTCAATAAAGAACAAAACTTTAAAAGTAAACCTATAGGAACCTTGAGGTTAGGGTTATATTGTACTTGTGTATGCAATTTGTTATGGGAAAGAGTACGAGTGGAGTGAAAAATTTGCTCTATCATGAGCGCAATATTTGTGCTCCACTTGTAATACCAGTGCACGCAAATGTGTACTGATATTTGAAAAGGCCCACATTGCGAACACGACCTCACATTCGCATTGTATTGAAGCTTTGAAGTGTTTTTTTATTTTAATAAAAACTGTAATATACTTTATTTTGGAGCCAATTGGGGCACTTTTTGAAAATTAACCAGAGATCTGATCTCTGGCCAATTTTCAGATTGCTAATTGCTACCACGAGCTCAAGATAGCAATAACCAGCCACTTGTAGTGGAATTTGCCTGTTTACGTGTGCGTGATAAATTAATGCTCAACTTGTCATCTATCCCTATATGTATGTAATAAATGTGAACTACTGTAATATATATTTAATGTATTTTTTGTTATTTAAATAAATGTTTTATTTTACTTTGGAGTGTTCTTTTATATTTAAGAAGAAGATGTTGTATACAGGATATAAATATCTCACAGAAGACAGTAGCCCCAACTTTTTAGATTTACAAAAGTGTGTTTTTGTTAGCTTTCCACTATTTAAAACATGTTTTTTTTTTCAAATTGATGGCTTTTTTAAATATTCTACCTGTATAGTCACTATAAGCTCACACTGTACTGAATTTTTTTCACTTCTAATATTGCGCCTACACTGTAACAAATTTGTTACTTAATAGAACACAACGGGTACACTATGGTTGCAATATCAGAAAAACTGCACTTTTGTAAAACAAAAAAAGCGTGGCTACTAGCATCCATAGTATATTAATATCTCGTACACTATAGATTTTTTTTTATTAAAAAAATGCCAAAAGTTAATGTTTATTTAAATTCCAAAAATACATGTATTTAACAGTATAACCCATATACATAACACATAAACATGTACAAAATACTCACAGTCCTCCAGCTTCCTTAGGTTTATTATTGTCTTAGTTTTACTATTGAATTGTAATAAAAAAGGTAGCGTTTCATTGACACATATAAATTGTATTGCCATTCAATACTATCTAAAGGTATCATTTACATTACACCTTCAATGCAGGTGGTGAGGATGCTTTTAAAATTCTGCCAATATCAGGGAAATATCACCTCCCACAGAGAATTATAGTTAGACACCTCTTGATGAGACTGTCTTCAAACACTGCTTTCAGTTCTTTATAAACTGCCACTGGCAAGACGGATACCTTTTTAAAATATAGCTATTTTCACAATGCTTTTAACATCGGGGCCAAGGCAAGATTTACGAATCAAACCTTGGACAAGTGACAGATTTCTGAGCTCTGGTCATAGGTTTTAAATAAAAGAGGTGAGTGTAATTTTTATTGAAGAAAAAACCCTCTATTTATGCATATATAAGCCTATAAATGAGGTCAAGAAACCAAAATGATCATAATTATTATGCATGGGATAGTCAATTGATCTCTCCATAATTTGCTATTGCTAGATCAGTGTTTTAGCATGATCATGTCATTTAGTAAACCAACATTTTTTTTTCAAATCTTACATAAAACAGTGTTTTATGCTATATTCATATTCCTTTGGCCTATGTTTTCTTTTGTTTGTGTAACTTTACTATTCAGTACTGAATTGTATGAAAAACTGAAGTTTACACAAAGTTGACTTGGTGAGGAGAGGGCAATAATACAAAAAAGTAGACTAGTAAGTTGACAAAGATACTCAGATCCACAGAAATAAAACATTCTTTAATCAAAAAGCCTTGACAATTATTATTGGATTATTATAGTTACAATTTACTGATCAATCTAATGTCCAGTAAGATGCATATAGGGCCAGATTTCAAGTGGAGTACAAATTAACGCTCTTGTTTCATCGTTAATTGCTCTAGAATTAAGATTTTTTAGTTTGTTGGGTTGCGCTCGTATTATGAATTTTAACTGTTTTTGCTCTCGCGCTAACCAGACGAGCGCAAAAATCCGAAATTAGAATATTGCATGCGCATTCACGTATTCCCCCATAGAAGTCAATGGAGAAAAAAGTGGGGAAAAAAATAAATGCATATTTCTATATACAGTATATCTGATGATATTTTGGTAACATATATATCTATATCTATATTTAGATGATTATTTATAGGTATAGATATATAAAGATATATTTAAGAATATCTATTTACAAATATTTAAAACATATTCTGATATGTGCAGAACATTGGAATGTGAAATATTTACCCTAAATACATAGTTAAAGCCTTTATTAAAAATAAATATTGCATAAATATGCTTTTACTTGTTTTCATCACCTCTATATATGTGTTCATATGCATTTATGTGTTCATAGGTGTATATATATATATATATATATATATATATATATAGGTATCCAAAACACCAGAACTCGCCCACAAAGGAAAAATGCCTGGGTGCAAATTTGTAAAAGATATGCAGCCAAAAGAAAATGCACTCTCAGGACTTTCATAAACAAGTTACTTTTATTTCTGTAACGTTTTCGGAGGTCTTGCCTCCTTCATCAGCATAAATAAAGTGAAAACAAACAAACTCTTAAATAGTGACATACTCACTCAAAATCATTTCAAACCACTACCTGTGCTGGCGCCAAAATTACCGGTGTTGGACCGCATAATGCGTTCCAAATGTGCTAAGTGGCGGAAGTAGCGCGCCAAACTACTTCCGGTTGTCAAAAATCTATAGCCGTAAATAATCGGCTTACTCTATATAACTGCTATAATTGTAAAGCCATTGTGGCGTGTTTTATCTAAACACATAAAGCAAATTCTTAGCGTGCAAACGTTTATGCTAATAAATTAAATAGTGATAGTAAATGAGACAGCCGCTTGTTGCCATGACAACATAAACAATGCTGGAGTGTAATCCTGAACAGGAACAGACAAACAGTAACTATGTTTCTAAATACACCAAAATGTGTTAGAACGGGCCTGTTATTTGGCTACATTGTATATGTTTACAGATGATGTATTAATAAGAGAGGATACCCAAATCTATTTGATAGGCACGCCAGCTGACATGATGTGTTATATATATATATGTTGTTATGTTATCTTATGTTAAAGATATTGAATCAGTATATCCAATATGCATAGAGGAATCTCACATGGAGATATATATCTCCAATTTATAGCCTTCAGTTTCTACATAGCTATACTGCTAAAGATTATCGTCTATCTACGATCTTCCCCTTAGTATGAGCTGTTAACATACATACTGTTCCTATCCTATGTTAAAGAGCCTTTTGTGTAATCAAAACTTAAAACAAATATTATTGAAATTTGAACCGCTCGCCTAGTTCCTATTGGGTGATGAGGTTATATACTCTCAACATATTGAATCTCATAGTGAGAGCTACGTGGGTCATATATGTATATTCCACTCCTATCTTGTGGCTATCAGTGCCCTCATATGCTCCCTATGTCAATACTCCAAAGCATTCAAGCACAAACGTACAAAAAGTTAATAAAACTAAACTTAAAAAAATAAACCTAAAAATAAAAACAATTAAGATAACGGTCTTTCCATAAATTTAAGCACTACTTAAACATTATCCCATTCGGGATGGATTAAGCTCTAATAGTTCTTGATTTTCATATATACAGAATAGAGAGCGTTCGATCATTAACTCTTGAATTTATGTATGCTGTGATCCGCTCTGTGTTTATTTCTGTGCATTCTTCAGTATCTTCTATTGCACCCTGGACCCCTGGGTTACCGTTGCCTTTAGGATCGAATGCTTAGTATGCAAAAATATTCTCCATATTGTTATTTCTTCTTCCTGGGTTGCTTAAGGATCAAGTGTCCAGTTTTGGCTATGTGTACTGCTATGTGTGAAAAAACTGGTAACTCCAAGGCACCACTACCCGACTTCCATGCAGGTGTTAGAAATACCAAAGATTCCTATCCCTGGTGCTGTGTGTCAACATGGTTTAGGGGTACCCCTAGGACGAGGCACGCCGACCACATGGCGCACAGAGTCTTTGTAGTCTAGGTGCCGTACCCTGCGCTTGTATCACATTATATAGCTATATTACACTAAAGCCTTAAAATCAGGGGTGGTGTTGAGCCCCCCTGGGTAAATGGTACCCAGTCGGTACATCCATTGTGCCTCTCGTTGCAGAAGTAATTTACCTCTGTCCCCCCCTCTATCCAATGGGGGTACATGATCAATGAGTGTGTACCTTATTGATGCCACCGAGTGTCTGTACTCTGCACAGTGTCTCGCTACTGGTTGTTCCGATTCCCCGGATTTATGAGCCGACCTTATGGCGTGCCGATGGTTGGCCATCCTTTCTCTCAGGGTACCTGTCGTTTTACCGACATAATGCCAAGAGCATGGGCATACCAGTAAATAGATAACATGCGTGGTCGTACAGGTAATCGAATGTCGTATATGGAACTGCCTGTTGGTATGAGGATGGTTGAATATTCTGGTACTTATAAGTCCATTACAGGTAGTGCATCCTAAGCATCTATAAGATCCTCTGATGTTAGTATGTGTCTTAGGATTGTAACTTGCCTTTGAGTCAGTTTTGACTAATAGGTCTCGCAGATTTGTGCCCCTCCTATAGCCGACCATAGGCGTCAGATGTTTGCTAAATTGTAATTTTGGATCAGTGGAAACGATAGGCCAATGTGTCCTTAAAGAGAGTCCAGCATTTCTGGTACTGGGAGAAAATGTAGTTGCCAGTATGATTTTGTCATCCCTGGTTTGTCTAGGTTCTTGAGCCAATAGTTGTGCTTGTGTTATTTGTGACACTTCCTTCATCATCTTGCTGATGTGTTGGACCTTATATCCCCTCTCTTCAAATTTTGCACCCATTTCAGACAACTGAGTGGCTCCTAATATGGGATCCGAATTATTTCTAACTGTTCTGATAAGCTGTGATTTCAATATACCCTTTAATAATGCTGGGGGGTGACAGCTATCTGACCTCAATAGGGAGTTCCTATCCGTGGGTTTACTATATAGTGTACATCCTAATCCCTGTGTGGTTTTGTATACTTTGAGGTCAAGGAAGTTAATAGACTCTGCGTCACTTAGCATTTTGAATCTAACAGTGGTCTGTGTATTGTTGATTGTTTCAAACCACTCATGGAGGTCATCCATGCCCCCTCTCCAAATCAAAAAGATATCGTCAATATACCTACGGTAGAAAATGATGGATGAATCACATTTTCCCCATAGGTATATGTTCTCGAAATGTGACATGAAGATGTTAGCATAGGAGGGGGCCATGGATGACCCCATGGCCGTACCCGCTATCTGAAGAAAGAATTTGTTTTCGAATCTAAAATAATTCTTGTGTAAACAAAATTCAATGAGAGATAGTAGGTATTCAATGGGGGGTCCCTCATAGAGGGGATTATTCGTGAGGTGTGCCCTAACTGCTTCTAATCCCTCCCCATGGGGAATAATAGTGTACAGGCTGTTCACGTCCATAGTGACCAAAATGTCACCAGTCTGGACGTGAACAGCCCCCAACAGTCTAATGAATTCGCTGGTGTCCAGCAAAAAAGATCGTGTTCCTCTGACAACCGGTTCAAAAGGACTATGGCCCCTCCCTTATCCGCTGGTCTAATGGTGAGGGAGGTGTCATCCTGGAGTGTTTTAATGGCTTCTCTTTCCATTTGTGTGAGATTATGTTTCCATATAGAGTGCTCTCTATCCTTGTCTAGGTCTTGGGAGACCATGCGAATAAAGGTCTTGGTGCTAGCACTATAATTGGTAGGCTCAAATGAGCTTGGTATATGACATTGACGTTCAATTGCAGTTTTGGTGTTATCTGATATAGTATTCTGGAAAAATTCTTTAAGCTTTAAAGTTCTGCAAAATTTGTGAATATCAACTTTCTGTTCATACTCATTGACTGTTGTGCTGGGAACAAATGATAGTCCCTTATTTAGCAGTTGTATTTCACCATTTGTCAGAACATGAGAGCTCAAATTAATTATTGCATCCCTCGCCTCCCCCTTCTTGGCGGTCTGTGTCTTGGTGCCCGCCCGCCTGATGTGGGGTCTCGTATGTCTGCTCTCTGTGAGCGTGTTGTAACCCCTAAAAAATGTCTGGGTGTTGACTGTGCATTGTATTGGTCAAAATTGTCACTTGTGCCCGGTGGGGTGTATGGCCTTGCATTAAGAGTTCTCTCATTATCAATGGACTCAGCTCCACTAGTATCCACTGTGTCAAAGCGTACACGCCTGTCACGCTGTCTTCTCCTGGGCTGTATCTCTCTAGTGCCTGTGAGCCATTTATATACCTTGCCCTGAGAATAATCTAGCTTAACAGTATCCAGTTTTCTATTTTTAAATGTAATTAAATCATTTTTATATTTATCAATTTGAGTTTTGATTTTGGATAACCAATTTTCTTGTTGATCATTAGCTGAAACTGGACACTTGATCCTTAAGCAACCCAGGAAGAAGAAATAACAATATGGAGAATATTTTTGCATACTAAGCATTCGATCCTAAAGGCAACGGTAACCCAGGGGTCCAGGGTGCAATAGAAGATACTGAAGAATGCACAGAAATAAACACAGAGCGGATCACAGCATACATAAATTCAAGAGTTAATGATCGAACGCTCTCTATTCTGTATATATGAAAATCAAGAACTATTAGAGCTTAATCCATCCCGAATGGGATAATGTTTAAGTAGTGCTTAAATTTATGGAAAGACCGTTATCTTAATTGTTTTTATTTTTAGGTTTATTTTTTTAAGTTTAGTTTTATTAACTTTTTGTACGTTTGTGCTTGAATGCTTTGGAGTATTGACATAGGGAGCATATGAGGGCACTGATAGCCACAAGATAGGAGTGGAATATACATATATGACCCACGTAGCTCTCACTATGAGATTCAATATGTTGAGAGTATATAACCTCATCACCCAATAGGAACTAGGCGAGCGGTTCAAATTTCAATAATATTTGTTTTAAGTTTTGATTACACAAAAGGCTCTTTAACATAGGATAGGAACAGTATGTATGTTAACAGCTCATACTAAGGGGAAGATCGTAGATAGACAATAATCTTTAGCAGTATAGCTATGTAGAACCTGAAGGCTATAAATTGGAGATATATATCTCCATATGAGATTCCTCTATGCATATTGGATATACTGATTCAATATCTTTAACATAAGATAACATAACAACATATATATATAACACATCATGTCAGCTGGCGTGCCTATCAAATAGATTTGGGTATCCTCTCTTATTAATACATCATCTGTAAACATATACAATGTAGCCAAATAACAGGCCCGTTCTAACACATTTTGGTGTATTTAGAAACATAGTTACTGTTTGTCTGTTCCTGTTCAGGATTACACTCCAGCATTGTTTATGTTGTCATGGCAACAAGCGGCTGTCTCATTTACTATCACTATTTAATTTATTAGCATAAACGTTTGCACGCTAAGAATTTGCTTTATGTGTTTAGATAAAACACGCCACAATGGCTTTACAATTATAGCAGTTATATAGAGTAAGCCGATTATTTACGGCTATAGATTTTTGACAACCGGAAGTAGTTTGGCGCACTACTTCCGCCACTTAGCACATTTGGAACGCATTATGCGGTCCAACACCGGTAATTTTGGCGCCAGCACAGGTAGTGGTTTGAAATGATTTTGAGTGAGTATGTCACTATTTAAGAGTTTGTTTGTTTTCACTTTATTTATGCTGATGAAGGAGGCAAGACCTCCGAAAACGTTACAGAAATAAAAGTAACTTGTTTATGAAAGTCCTGAGAGTGCATTTTCTTTTGGCTGCATATATATATATATATATATATAAAAATCTGTAAATACATATATACACATATAAATACATATGTACACATATATAGACACTTATATATAATTATACATACACATCTTTAGAGATATATGTGTGTGTCTCAATGTTAAAGCCCTTTACCTGCCTTATTTTTTCTCTAACACATGAGACCTCATATCTTCGAGCCTTTTCTGTGCAATATTTTTTTGAATAATTTTTTATAAATGGTGTTATTATGAGTGTAACTATACTTTGTAATGTATTTTTGATGTGTTTTGTGCAACTTTTATGTTTTGTCAAACAGTTAACCAGAACCCATAATACCAGCAGGAAGCTCAATGAGTGCAAACTCTTGCAATATACCCCTTATTATTCAGGGGCAAACATTTGTGCTCCACTTGTAATCTGGCAGTTATTTTGCGCCTTGGTTTTTCCACACGCTTCTTGCGACCCTGTTGACTATTTTGAATGAAACGCTTGATTGTTCGATGATCACGCTTCAGAAGCTTTGCAATTTTAAGAGTGCTGCATCCCTCTGCAAGATATCTCACTATTTTTTACTTTTCTGAGCCTGTCAAGTCCTTCTTTTGACCCATTTTGCCAAAGGAAAGGAAGTTGCCTAATAATTATGCACACCTGATATAGGGTGTTGATGTCATTAGACCACACCCCTTCTCATTACAGAGATGCACATCACCTAATATGCTTAATTGGTAGTAGGCTTTCGAGCCTATACAGCTTGGAGTAAGACAACATGCATAAAGAGGATGATGTGGTCAAAATACTCATTTGCCTAATAATTCTGCACTCCCTGTATGCATTACTATTTCTTCAACAAAGGATAGCTAAAGAATGAAGCAAATTAAATAATAGAAATAAATTGGAATGTTGTTTAAAATTATATTCTCTATCTAAATCATGAAAGAAAATGTTTGGGTTTAGTGTCCCTTTAAGCTATTATTTCCTTAGTAGCTTTATACCACAGAAAGTTTGCAAGATTCAGGAAAGTACTCCTAAGCTTTGTACCTGACCTATGCTCTTCGGTTCAACTTCCTAACCATCTAAAGAACTTATAAGCAGCGTGGCCTGTAAGGCCTACTCTTTTGGAGAGAAGCAGCGAAGTTGGGGCAGCCACACAGTACCCCCCCCAGACTTCTGGGTTACAAGCTCATAACGAAGCACAGTCTCTATCAGAATTCATTTTGCCATTTCTGACGATTTCACATTTTAGAGGAAATATCACAGGGACGTACCTGCTCACCTAACAACTACAACTAGCCTTTAATGGTGACTTGCTTGAACTTTCCATTGCGAATGGAGGGCCTACGACGATGGGAGTCTCAAATGACCCAGCTCATAGATAACTATTGCCAATCCCTGGAGAGAGAACTGTGCGACTCCCTTACAGTGGCTCTAAACGTTGAGGGAGCAGCACCGAAAACCACAGATCATCTCTTAAAGAACTTGGATGAAACCCCTTCAATCTATGAGGCTGGGACTATTGTTACAGAGGGTCCTCGCTCCTATACTTACAGAGGGCCTGCAGACGGGGCTCCCAGCATGCCTTTGCTTTCCCCAGGTTGCCAGTCGGAAAGACCTGTGACTTTGGGCTCCATGCTGCGAGGCACAGGCTCAGACGCTATGGAGGGGCTAACCACAATGATTGCGGAGACTGAAGATAAGTGCTCCCCGGAACCAACAGAGGAGACAGTCCCTTCCCATACACCCAGTAAAACAGCTTTGGTCATCATGGCTAATCGGAGCTTAGACGGATAAACCAGGCTGGGAATACCATACCGGAAGAGAGAGATTGCCTATGTCCACCTGCTCCGAACCTGGAGAGTACATGGAGACATGCTGCACCTAGAGAAGTCCGTGCAAAAGCGCACCATCCAGACCTATGATGTATCAGTGCTTCTCACACTGCACAGGATACAAAATCTGCGTGCGGACATCCTCTATACACTTGGACTGACTCTGACAGCCGGTACTGTACTTATGGAGCACAGGGAGACTTGCCGCACTGGAGTGGGCTAAGCATAACACTACTTAATCCGGGGATCTTGTGCTGATCACATTTACAACAAGAGCCACTGTTATTATGCCTTCTGATTTAACCTCACTTGTTTTTTTTTTTGGAACTCCTAATATTTAATGCCCTAATTAGCGACCATTTACTATGTGTTTACTGCTTAGATAGGAGTTTATAGCCTAAATATCTTAGAGATATGATTGTATGTTTAGTTAATTCACCCCTCTAACACTAAGGGACTATTTAACCCACATAAGACACCCCTACATTTAATTTGAGCTGGGTCAGTTTGTGAAGCTGGTCATTTTACTTTATAGTGAATTCTGCGGACTATGAAAATATTGCTTGTTATATCTTTTGCTAACAATATTTTAATCCCTACAGTGACTGGAATGAGGCAAAGAGCACACATAAAATACTATTTAGGTTCCAGTAACAGGACCTTTTTTTTTTTTTTATCATTTCTGATGAGCTCGCATATACAATGTTTATTTACTAGATGTGCCATAATTTCTGGAATACATCTGATCTATGCACTGTGTTTAACAAAATCAAATACACGCAGGTATGACCTTTGTTTGTTTGTTAGAGCCCACTTTATAGTAGATGATGCACCCAGGCAGAGTGGAGATCCACCTTTATAATCCCTGCAATCTTGCTCAATATCTACCCTTTCGCCATAGTGTTATATTATGGTAATATACTATGAGCAGTTGCTTCTAGTCTGATCTGCAAAAAATATATTTGATTCATACTAGTTAGTGGAGGGGTTGACTTAATAAATCCATCTCTGTGTCCCTACATCTATCACTGCTATCCTCAATCTATATTCAAGTGTAATTTCACTAAGACATATGATTGACCCAATATTGTTGCTTCATCTATTTCCCCTGCCAGTCCCTTGCTATCTTGTTCAGAGTGACCCCTATTTACTATATGCGGGGGCTCTCCCTTTGGTATTTCTTTATACCAGTTACCTACTGGGGACAGTTAATTTCTATATATACTATAATATAAGTTGATGTGTTTTAATAGTGTTCACTAGGTCCAGAAGTGGCCATACATTAATGTACAATATATGAAGCGCTACTGTTAATTTTAATATGCCTCTGAAAATTCATATATGCTAACACGAACTTCATTTTGCATAAGAGCCTTCTTAATGTGCTCAGCAGCCTCCTTATAGAGAGCATATACTCTTACTATTTTATTAAATCTTTAACTTTTCTTGGTCCATAAAAGGTACAAAGAACGTTAATTATACACTAATTATAAGGCACAAATTGTGATGGGTTTATATATATACTGTATAAGTTATACTCATGTAAATATGTTACATCCATAGCTGATATAATTTCTGGAGGTCCATAAGTGGCCTTATATAATTATAATCCTCCTAATATCCATTCTGCTTACTATGCTGAAGGTCCAAAAGTGGCCTCACCTGCTTCAAAGAGGTTAGAAAAAGTAAAGAAAATGAGGGTTGGAATTTGATTTATTCTGTTTTATACTAAAGGTACTATTTATGTAGTGGGCTGTATTAATGTATTCCACACTATCTTGTATTAGCTCCAATTATTATTTTGTATGTCACTATGTCACTATGGTCATGGAGTGTAATGACTATTTACTTTTTCTTTGAAGATACATATGTATTTGTTTCTTTAACCCTCAATAAAAATCTTTAAAAGGAAAAAAAAAAAAAAAAAAGATTGAGAAAGGCTGGTCTAAATATTCAACCATCTATATTTGAAAGAATATTTTTGAAAAGTTCATCTGTACTTCTCCACTTTGCAATAAAGGCAACAAAAGTAGGTAGGTATGTTGCAAACAGAATTTATTTAATGCTTTTGTGCTACTCCATGGTCTGCTGCTGTTGTTGTTCAGATATTCTAACTTGAGTCTTCACTATTAAAATCTGCTACTGAGGCTCCACTACGTACTGACCATGACTGTGGTTTCCAGGTTTGCCAGCTTTTTGTTTGTACTCTATTCCTATATACAGTTACCTTGCCTTTAACTCTCTAGAATGCTGCACCTAGTAACCCTATTGACTCACTTGGTAGAAAATGACAAAACAAATGTAAAGCCACCATACTAAATATTGTTGAATAATCTACTTAATTTATTGAGGAATAAAGGGCATGATAAACAGAACATCTTTACACTGAAATGTTTTGGACACAAAAACAAATACAGAAATAAAAAGTAATGTATAACAAATATCCTATAACATTTTTAAATTAAACAAATATATCTCTCAAATAAAAAATTTTCAAAACAATAATCGTTGGGAAACAGGAGAGAGAAGAATGAGAAAGAGGAAAGATTGCAATGGCTGGTTATTTATCTAGTAAATTTGCCCATTTGAAGGTGCACAATAATTTAGTGCTCCACTTGCAATCTAACCCTATATTCATATTACATCATGTTAATCAATAAATATAAAGTGAAAATATGATCTTGAACATCACATAAAACACCATCTATACATCATTTCATTTTAAAATATTCCAAATCTTGAATAAACTGATTTTATTTAAAACTTTATTCTTGACATAATCAACACTTTTAAAATTTTAAGCAAACCACCCAAAATCATATAATTATTTTAAATATCCTTTCTACTCTTATAAATAGCAAGTTTAGATTGTCCCATCAAAAAAAAAATTATCAAATGACATTTTTTTCTCGCATTATATTTATAACGAATGCCAAAAATAAAGAGTGTCAGAAAATCCCAAATAAAACTTCTGCAAAATGTTTTTTTAATAAAACAAACAGTGGCTTTAATCAGTCACAAAAAAAGAAAACAATGAAATGTAAACAAAATGTAAAACAGGATCATACTTGTGAATTCATTTTGTTCACATAGGAATTGACAGCAATGCCACCATGTAAAAATTTCCACTGCAAATCTCCTGATCTTTTGGGGATTTGTGGTTTATACAAAATCCTCCATCCTGGATTATACAAACATACTGGTAAATGGCCTCTCCAAACTATCTGGTAACTTTTGTAACTGTGAAATATACTTGGATTTTATAACCAATTATTTCTTATTTATTATATTAAATCAGAGTTTTCAAAACTTTATGTTGGTGACACACTTTTTATCGGAATTCAAGGGACGCCATCTTGGATGACGTCCCTTAAAGGGAAACGTCAATGTACGGCTGGGACCGTATGAAGAGGATGCTCCGCGCCGGATGTCTTGAAGATGGAGCCGCTCCGCGTCGAAAGGGTGAAGATAGAAGATGCCGTCTGGATGAAGACTTCTACCCACCTGGAGGATGACTTCTTGCCGCTTGGATGAAGACTTCTGCCGGCTTCATGGGCTATCACTCATGCGATAACCCAATGCGCCCCAAAAAACAAGGGTTAGAATATCAGTACTTTGTTAAAGTATTGTCATGATCCAGCCTGGAATTGAACCTGGGACCTGTTTCTATTTCTGCTGCTGTTCTTTCCCAGCCTGTTGTCTAGCCTCTCTGCCACCAGATGGCTTGATCACAGGCTAAGAATATTGGGTTTTTCTGTTTGCTGCAACTTTGGCTCTCTGGCTCCACCTGCTTTCTAGCTGAAACAAATCATATAATCAGCAGCCTGCTATATCTGGGAGGTTTGTTTTCATTTCTGGGCCTTGACATTGAGTGTTATACTCTGAAAGACCCTCTGGTCCTGTTTCCTGAGTGAAATACAGATTTGTTGGATTTCCTGGTTCCTGCTTCATTTCCTGACTACTCTTCTGGATATTCCCTTGGCACTGTGTTTTGTTTTTGGACTGATTTCCTGGCAATTGATCTTGCCTAATTCTCTATTTCCTAAAGACTGACTCAGGTACTTTTGCTTGCTTGTTACCTGATACTATATAGTTCCAGTTTGCAGTCTATGCAAGTTTCCTGCCTGCTATTACACAGTTCCAGTCTACAGCATATGCAAGTATCCTGTCTGTTATTACAAAGCACTGCATTCCTGCCTGTTATAACACAGTTCCAGTCTACAGCATATTCAAGTATCCTGCCTGTTATACAAAGCTCTGCATTCCTGCCTGTTATTACACAGTTCCAGTCTACAGCATATGCAAGTATCCTGCCTGTTATACAAAGCGCTGCATTCCTGCCTGTTATTACACAGTTACAATCTACAGCATATGCAAGTATCCTGCCTGTTATTACAAAGATCTGTATTCCTGCCTAATACTAAAGCCTATTGACATTGTCTTATCTAATTGCATTCCTGCCTGTTATTACACAGTTCCAGTCTGCAGCATATGCAAGTATCCTGCCTGTTATTACAAAGCTCTGCATTCCAGCCTGTTATTACACAGTTCCAATCTACAGCATATGCAAGTATCCTGCCTGTTATTACAAAGATCTGTATTCCTGCCTAATACTACAGCCTATTGACATTGTCTTATCTAATTGCATATCTCTGCATTGCTAATTATCCTATAAATAAAACCATCACCTTTTATTTCCTAAAACCTTGTACCTGTTTAATTATGCCAAAAAGGAAAGACACACGCAGACAAAACACAACTTTAACCCCAGAACCTGACACCTCTGCACATCAGCCCCCAACTCCTGAACCTGCTCCCTTGCAGAGTATGACAAGTATTACCCCCACAGTAGTCAATGGAGCAAAAAAAAGTGGCAGAAGAAGCTAATACCCTACTAGCATGCAAACACAATCCTATATTCTCAAGTGTGCAGCCGCAACATGAAAATATGAATATTTCACATTCCAATATTCACATAGAAGAATATGTTCTATTTATAAATCCATATTTCTACATATATCTGATGGAATTTTGTTATATCTATCTATCTATCTATCTATCTATCTACAATAATATATATTTGTCTAGATATATACATAATATCTATTTAAAAATTACATAGAACATATTCCCCTATGTGAAGAACATTGGAATGTGAAATATTTACAGTAAATATAAAGTATAACACTTTATTAAATACAAATAGTGCATAAATATATATATACTGTGTGTGTGTGTGTGTGTATGTATATATATATATATATATATATATATAACACATGTATACATATATATATTCATACATCTTTAGACATGTATCTGTATTTTAAAGCCCTTTGCATGCCTTTTTTCTAACACCTTATAACCCTTATAACTTTTTTGTGCATTTTTGAGTTATTTTGAAAATTCTTTATTATATAGTGTTATTGTGAGTGCAACTGTACTTTGTAATGCATCTTTTATGCGTTTTGTGACACTGTTTTGTTTTGCGAAACAGTTAACCAGATCTCTGAGGATGCGAGAATCATTCTAAAGTATTGCAATTTATAACTTTTTTTTGTGCAATTCTCTTTAAAAATCTTTTTTGTTTAGGGAAACAGTTAACCAGTGCTGTGAGGACATGGTAATCATTCTAGTGTATTGCGATTGTGCTCACGGGCTGGCATTTACTTTCGACTTGTAATTTGAGCACTACATCAGACACACGCAAGCAGCCACCTAACTGTTAGCACTCCACAAGTAATCTCGCCCTTATTTAGCACCCCTTTCTTCAATAAATCATTCTCATCTAGATTACAAGTTTTGTGCTATAGAGGGTATTTAATGAACGCAACAAAAGTTGCGTTATTTCACCCTCCATAGCGCTGCCATTACAAGTTTTAGCCGGCTTGTGTGTGCAATATGGTTGCGTTGAGCTCCATACCACACAAACTATAAGCATTGTTTTGACGTGCTCGTGCACGCTTTCCCCAAAGAAATCAATAGGGAGAGAGTGTTAGAAAAAAAAACTAACACCTGCGATTGTGGAATGAAAAGCTCCGTAATGCAGCCCCATTGATGTCTATGGGGAATACCCTAACATAAACCCCAAGTCTAAACACTGCTAATCTGCCACCCCCAAAATCACTGACACTTATATAATGTTATTAACCCCTAATCTGCCGCTCACGATATCGCCGCCACTATACTCCTATTACCCTGCACCCCAACATCGCCCACACTATAGTAAAGATATTAACCCCTATTCTGCCGCTCCCGACATTGTCGCCACTATATTAAAGTTATTAACCCCTATTCGCCCGCACCCCAACATCGCCCACACTATAATAAAGATATTAACCCCTATTCCGCCTCTCACTGATATCGCCGCCACTAAATAAAGTTATTAACCCCTAAATCTCTGGCCGCCCACATCACTACCACTAAATAAACCTATTAACCCCTAAACCGCCAGTCCCCCACATCGCAACAACCTAAATTAAACTATTAACCCCTAAACCTAACCCTAAACCTAACCGTAACTCTAACCCTAAACCTAACACCCCCTTACTTTAACATAATTAAAATAGAGCTAAATTAAAGTTACAATTATTGACTAAATTAAACTAAATACAAACTATTAGGTTTGAGTGTAAGGCAGCTTAGGTTTTATTTCACAGGTAAATTTGTATTTATTTTAACTAGGTAGTTAGTAAATAGTTAATAACTATTTACTAACTAGTCTACCTAGTTAAAATAAATACAAACTTACCTGTGAAATAAAAATAAAACCTAAGCTAGCTACAATTTTTTTTTTATATTTTATTAGTTATAATGTAGCTAGCTTGGCTTTTATTTCACAGGTAAGTTTGTATTTAGTTTATTTTAGTCAATAATTGTAACTTTAATTTAGCTCTATTTTAATTATGTTAAAGTTAGGGGTGTTAGGTTTAGGGTTAGAGTTACGGTTAGGTTTAGGGTTAGTTTTGAGGGTTAATAGTTTAATTTAGGTTGTTGCGATGTAGGGGGGCTGGTGGTTTAGGGGTTAATAGGCTTATTTAGTGGTAGTGATGTGGGAGGCCAGAGGTTTAGGGGTTAATAACTTTTTTTAGTGGCGGCGATGTTGAGAGCGGCAGATTAGGGGTCAATAAATTAAATTTAGTGTTTGCGATGCGGGAGGGCCTCGGTTTGGGGGTGAATAGGTAGGTTATGGGTGTTTAGTGTACTTTGTAACAGTTTAGTTATGAGTTTTATGTAACAGTTTTGTTGCGTAAAACTCATAACAACTGCTCTCAGATTGCGGAACGGATCTTGTCGGTATAGGGTGTAACGCAAGCTTTTTAGCCTCACCCCAAAACTCGTAATGGCTGCGCTATGGAAGTCGCATGAAAAAACATCTTTTTTTTTTTTGAGTGCGGGACTGACGTTGTGTTACAGGCTAAAAGGCTTGCAGTACAGCTATACCGTCAAGACTTGTAATGGCTGCGTTGCTGTTTTAACTCTGAAATTACAATTTTTTCAGCATTAAAACACGAACGCACAACTTGTAATCTACCTGATAATCTTTAATATATATATTTTTTTTTTTAGTCTTAAAATCCTTTTTTTTTCATCCACACCAGTTACAGCCTCATCTGCAATTTCAACCCCATTTACCTTTTCCTATTCTTTTCTTCAGTTTTTTGTTTCAAAAGTGGCCAATGTTTTTTAACATGTCCAAAACCACCACAATTGAAACATTTAATAGAATCAGAATTAACAAACATAACATAATCAGAACCATCAATTTTACACCTTAATACCATATAGAGCTCATTTGACCTATGTTCGAGCCTTCTGAAAGAAACCACATGCTTTAATTCACTGCACCCCAAAGGTATCTTTTTAATAAGACTCCAGTGTACCATGTCTGCTTAAGGAAGAAATCCTCTTTCAAATAAAAGGAGGAACATTTGAAATTAAAGGAATAGCTAAAAGTAAAGCAGTAAAAAATTGGCCATTTATAGAAATCCCCTGTTCAATCATTTTGTAAACTATTTGTTCCTCAGCCATTTTTTTTCAGAGTAGAGCTCTTAAAGGGACATACAACCCACAACATTTTCTTTTATGATTTGGTTAAAACATACTTTTAACAACTTTCCTAATTACTTCAATTATACAATTTGCTTCATTCTCTTGTTATCCTTTGCTGAAGGAACAACATTGCACTACTGGCAGCTGGTGAACACATCTAGTTAGCCAATCACAAGAGGCAAATTTGTGCAGGCCAGGCACCAATCATCAGCTAGCTTCCACTAGTGTAGGATATGTGCGTATACTTTTTCAAGAAGAGATACCAAGAGAATAAAGCACATTTGAAAATAGTTACTTAAAATTGCATGCTCTATCTGAATCATACAAGTTTAATTTTGACTTTTCTATCCCTTTAATTACATCAATATAATATTGTCCATGTGCATCAAGTTTACACCATATCCATTATTATGTTCTTTGAAATATTTTGGTAATAATAAGAGTATAAGGAACCTTGCACCTGTACTTAGGTATGAGTGCAAGATAAAAACACTAAAATAGCTGAATATGTAGCAAAATAATCAAAGTCCCCCTAAAATGGGTCACTAAAGCTTGCTTGCACCATGTATTCAGTTATTTTTTCATTGTTTAAACAAGAATATTATTAAACCAGTAGGATTTCATTACAATGAAAACAAATAATGTCACACATTTCATTACTGTCATTTAAAGTATTTTACTGTGACCCCTTAGATCTTATATAATGGTGCTGAAGAGCAGGTTTTAGACACTAATGAAAGCGAGAGTGTATAATAAATTGCACAGCCGACAATTTCATAGCTAATACCCCCAGTAATAGCTTTTACTAAAAAAATCTGGATTATGATTACATGGACAAGGTTAATTGCAGCTTATACACCCTGTATCCAAATGTTGCCTGGAGTCCCTCACAGTGGAATACTGAGCATGAGGGAACTCATATAGTTCATTAATCACAATGCTGAGAAACAAGACCGATGAATACATTAAAGCAGACGTGATATTAGTTACAAACTGATTTATTGTAAAATTTCATTGATTTCAGAATTGTGCAGTAAACTGACAATTACATAATAGGTGTGCTCATTTGATATGTTCTCAGAGATCCTTTGTCATAGCATTGCCTTTCACCTCTATACACTCAGTGACGTGCTTCTCACTACTACTTCTTAATTCCTAAGCACACTAATTGTTCCTTTAAAGGGAAAGTCTACTCCAAAATTTTTAAGATTTAAAAGATAGACAATCCTTTTATTACCCATTCCCTAGTTTTGCATAACCAACACTATTATATTAATACAATTTTACCTCTGTGATTACCTTGTATCTAAGTCTCTGCAGTATACCCCCTTATCTCAGTTCTTTTGACAGACATGCATTTTAGCCAATCAGTGCTGACTCATAAGTAACTCCACGGGAGTGAGCACATGAACTAGCAGTGTTGAACTGTGAAGAACTGTCAAATTACACTGAGATAAGAGGCAGCCTTCAAGGGCTTAGAAATTAGCATATGAGCGAGTATCAGAATATCAAGAGAACAAAGCAAATTTGACGATAAAAGTAAATTAGAAAGTTGTTTACAATTGCATGCCTTATCTGAATCATGAAAAATTAAAGTTAAGGGGTAGGACTTTTCTTGTCTGTTCTGTTTGTTTCCATGTGTTTCATAGTGACAGCCCCCCTGTGTTCCTGTATACCATCTGTGATAAGTCTTCATACCTTCAAAGCAAAAAAAAAAGTAATTTTAATAGGTGTGTTTTCTGTACTATGTGCCTTTAAAGACAAGTTGGCTTGCAAAAGAATTCTGCTTAGCATATCTGTCTTTATGAACAAATCTGCATACCTTTGCACTTTGATTATCATCTGTGCATTTATAGTTACGTTTCCATAACTATGTACTTTACTTCATATCTATGCCATGTAAGACACATCTACATACCTATGTTTTCTGCTCATCTGCATCGTCAAAGATAAATCTACATAAATATGTAGTCTGTGATCTAAACCTTTAAAGATAAATCTGCATAACCTTATACTCAGCAATATTTAATACTTGTAAAACCAAGTCTGCATACAGTGCACCTTGCCCTAAGTGTACATGTGCTTAAAGGATGTTCCTGAATAATTAAATACTCATCTTGCTTCGCTCTCATAGTACACCCTGACAAAGACAACAGGTAAAACGTACGTCGGATTGGTCAACACCATTTCTTCACGAGGAGGGGCAGACCATTTCAGTAAAAGGATATTGCGAGTAAGCTGAGTCGTATAACAACACAGGATTGCCTTGTTTGTTGTATATGAGCCAATTCAGTAATTTCTATGTGTCCTAAATTCTGTCCAGTGTCTTTTTAATGTTTTTAATGCTTTTATGAAAACATTATGTGGCAATAAAGTGGAACTCTTTTTTTACTTATCTGGGCTTTCATCTTTAATTGAGCACAATAGTTAGAGCTAGGGTAGCTCTATTTTATGTGAGTACCTTTTCACCATCTGAATACTGGTGTGTTACAGACATATTAAGCTATAGAAGTATCTTTTTTTCTCCCCTTATTTTTTTTTTTTAGCAAAACAGTTTTTTATTTAGGTTATACAGTATATAAACAGCAATAAGGTTGCAGTGGAATCAGTGACATAAGCATATGTCTGAGTAGTAGCATCTGAATGATACATAGGGGCATATCTATCAAGCTCCGGATAGAGCTTGAGGCCCCGTGTTTCTGGCGAGCCTGCAGGCTCGCCAGAAACACCAGTTATGAAGCAGCGGTCTAAAGACTGCTGCTCCATAACCTGTCCACCTGCTCTGAGCAGGCGGACAGACATTGTAGCAATTGAACCTGATCGGGTTGATTGACACCCCCCTGCTGGCAGACGATTGGCCGCGATTCTGCAAGGGGCGGCTTTGCACCAGCAGCTCTTGTAAGCTGCTGGTACAATGCTGAATACGGAGAGCGTATTGCTCTCCGTATTCAGTGAGGTTCGCCCGACTTTGATAAATAGAGGCCATAATGTCACCAATACACAAATTATACATTATAAATAAAACATAACATCCTAGAATGCAAACATAATCCGTGACAGATAATTAACCTATGTACTCTCAAATAAACATCTTTTTATGTATATTTGGTTGCCGTGTTTAAGGCAATGTAAACATATCATTTTCCCCTAGTGTGAAGTGTAAAGATAAATTAGAAAAAACTATACCTCATGTAGGAGGTGGCGGTCTTCTCTTGGACCTCTGATGCTAATATATAGTGGTTTGAGGATATTATAGGGGGTATGTAACAAATAAAAGACACATAGGGTTGCTTTTGGACCCTTAGTAAAATGATATATGATAGTGACATAACTAAAATGTGAAATGGCAGAGTAACAAGAAAGCAGCTTGTCACATGAGATGACAATTATAGATATCAGAATATGTGTATCAATATATTTAATAATAAAAGGAAAAATTTCTATAGTGTGCATTTCCCTTTGCTTACGATGTAAGGCCACTGGAGTGAGGTGGGGGGGGTGGGGTCTGGGGATATTTAAATAAATAAGTTAGCAAAGATTATATGAGCCAAGTATCAGGAGTTTGTGACTATGACAGAGGGACCGTGCTACATTCGTACAGGAAATGTACACCGTTTACCTAATTTAACATCTTCAGAACATAGATACAACCATACAAATTACTTGAGAAGTAATATATGCCTAAGGCACTCTAGTAGATCAATTATCTATCTGTAGGGTACGGGCCCGTAAATAGTTTATAAACAAACAGCGGTAAGTTTACAATGTAATCAGTGGCATAAGCATATGTCTAAAAAATAGCATCTGTGTCATGTTCCGGTGTATATGCGCTTAGGACATAGACCCTCGGGGCAGTGGTAGGGAATTGGAGACACCGACCCCTGACCCGGGAAGAGTATCCTGGACATGGATAGATGATATTCTGTGATTCATAGTTGCAAGAAGTTATTGTAGAATTCATGGAAAGTGCAACATATGTATACAATATATTCTGGCTTCACTGTGACCTATAGTTAGTTAATAGGAGTAGCTGCATGATTCATGAGAGGATAATATAGCAATGTAGGATGTTCAGGCTTCAGAGTAAACTGGTAGAAGATTGACTCATAGATGCAAACTAAGGTTTGTTGCAGGTTCACAGTTCATAATATTACATAGAACTGTATGTCAGTAATAAGCAGAGCAGCACAGGTGATAGACAAGTTGCAAGTTTAAAGGCATTAAATACTGTTTGTGCATATATTGGAGAACCACATTAAAGCTTTTAACTGAACACATAGATGCAGAGTTCTGAATATATTAACATATTTGGAGGAGGATATTTCAGCTATGACAACTTGTAGCAGAGAATAGTTATAAAGTTCTGAGTAAGATGCTGTTGTAGTAATTAGAGAGTGATTATAACCAAATGCATACTTGTAATTTAGAATAAAGTTCAGAGTTTGTTAAGTAGCAGTGTCCAGGAAACAAAATAGAATTATATAAATACTTGTGATTAGATGATTTTAAGCATAGCTAAAAGGAAAGGCTGTAGCTTGAATATGCTGTTAAAATCCTTGCAGGAACAGTCACAAACCTCGGTTGTTCTGGAACAAAACTTTAAAGCTAGTGCAATGCACATTAGGCCTGAGATGGTTTAAGAAGAGGCTGAGGGAATCGGGTGCATGAATGATTAATTAGGCAGGTAAGTTGAATGCAGATACTGCCCAAACAGTATGATTGTCAGTAGCAGGGAAGGCAGTCTTAAAGGGACAGTGATATCAGGCAGGCATATGTTACAATTTGAATGGTACAGAATGTCACTAATGCACATCTTATATAGCATAGGTATAAAATAACTTCTGAACCCACAAACATAATCATTAGTAATTGTCCTATGCACTCTTAGTCTAACCTCTCTTCATTTATTTTTTTGATACAGTTTTCAAGGTAATGTAAATCTTAACGTTTACCCCTAATATGGAATATAAAAGAGACTAGAACAAGTTTTACCTCATGTAGAAGGTAGTGGCCACTCTTGGACCTCTGGTATTATAATATAGTGGTTTGAGGACATAATAGGGGATATGTAGCAAATGAAGGCATATAGAGTCACTCTTGGACCCTCAGTAGTACGTTATATGATTGTGACAAGATTAAAAAATAGAACAACAAACTAACACGAGGACATTATGTCACATGAAGGTACAGTAATAGATATTAGTATACATGTATCAATGTTTTTAATAACAGAAGGTGGAGTTTCTAGAGGATATATTTTCCTACGCTTATGAGGTAAGCACTATGGAGTATGGGGGTGCACAGGGATGTTCGGGTAAAAAAGTTGGGAAGGCAGATTTAGGAATTTGGAGTCAGGTATATTTAAAAATAATAGAAAGACAAACCTATGAGAACTGTTACAATTATGTGGTGCTAACAATGACTATGCGGGTAATGTTCTTCTAATAACTAACCCTTAGTTGTGGGTATTATTCTAATGTTAACCAAGAGGGTAGTCTTAGGTTCCTAGGAAAATATATAAAATTCAGCGAAATATAAGGTGGTTGCTTGGGAGCTAATGGATACAGCATACTCACAACGTACACATTAAATAACTATTATACGAGTAGTTCTAAGCTTGTAGAGCAATGCAATATTTGATAGCCGTCAGGAAGGGCGACAATAAAAATGCAATCAATTTCTCTTAGGGGCCTTTATCCCTACAGTATCCATGCAACCTGCTTTTGACTTGAATGGTAGCTCGCACTGCCTCGGCTGCTGGCAACACAATAACCAGCCCATAATCAATGTAAAAGCCAAAGTCTGGAGAATTTTAGCCTATTTTAAACCTATATAACCCGCTAAAGGTTATATCAAATATAAAATCTTAGTAAGCAGAGCTAGGCTGGGGAACCTCCCCTCCTTGTATTGTCAATTAGGAGATGCACTGTTCCTCTTAGTATATGTAAACTGTTAGCTGTCTGTATGTATAGATCCCATAGGGAGCATCTTTTCTGTATATAGGTGCAACATTATAATAAGAAACCATGATCTATTGACATGCTAGAACAAGTAACAGATAGCTAAGTAGCACTAGCCATCGTAAACTTTATAGAATCATCTATGTCAACAGAGGGTAGGGGCCTATAAAAGAAAAACCTGTCATATCTTCTGCTTGAACATACTGTCACTCAACATACTCCGTGTCAACAAAATAATATAGTGTCTTCTTAGGAAAACATAACAATAAATTTAGATTGGTTATGAACAGTAAAAGGTAAGATACTTAGTGCAAAAACCTCAATATTACGAGTATTCCATGTACACAATATAGGCACTTTCCCCATTAAAGATAAAGATACAATATATTTAAAAAACTTTAAAGAGAGAAGTTAGTAGAGACCTAATGAGTAACTACACAAGAAGACAGGGATATCAGCATTTTCTTTTTAATTAGTTATCATAACCTTAACAATTATCCCCATCAGGGAAATCTAAAAACAAAACGGTGCAAAACAGTTCATGCAAGCCTATACCAGATAGAGACCCTGATACTGGCTTTACATGGGAACCACATACAGAAAATGCACGTAAAGCTAAGGTCACACAGTCCTAGGACATCAAATTCGCAACATTCACTCATAAAGTAAGCACTATACATGCATGAGTCAACAAACAACACCTCTAACAGTGGATGGCAGTGCAGAAGCTGCACTAATCGGCCAACATGTTAATCATTGAGGATCTATGTTTGCTAAAACAGAGTTTGAATACAAACCATGTTAAATTGTGCAATTTTAGGCTTATATGCTTCGGAATATAAGTGCTTAGGTAAAGTTTGACTGAAAAATATTGATTGAGACCTAAGGGAAAACAAGCAACACCTATTTCAGAGGGCACCCCTAACATCTAGAAAGGATATGGTGTCTTAAAAATAACTGTTTAGGATCTATGCTTGGTCTTCCTAACTTTAGGGTCACAAAGTTAACAATTCAAAAAATAATCAATTCAGTCAACATTCATAGTTACTGTAATGGAAACAAACAGTCAAATATTATATACGTAAGTGCAACATTGTCATGATACACATAGTAAACCACATAACAGGCATTAAGTTGTATATCCTCCGAACTTGTAGTACAAGTATTAGGCACTGTCCAGAGTACAGATGTTACTTATGCCTGATAACCCAAGCGCCAAAAAGTTACATCCTCAGAGGGGTAAAATTCCTTCCCTCTATTTTGATGTTGACACGATAATTTATTTGAGGCAGTCCTCTTAGGCAAACAAGTAGCAATCGTGTTTCCAAACTGCTTGGCTAGGCTTGTGAGTTATCACGTTTGTTACCAAATTTTCCATTCTGTTGCAAACTTTGTTTGTTCCAGGGCTGAGCGGTTTGTTGACTCATGCATATATAGTGCTTACTTTATGAGTGAATGTTGCAAATTTGATGTCCTAGGACTGCGTGACCTTAGCTTTATGTGCATTTTCTGTATGTGGTTCCCATGTAAAGCCAGTATCAGGGTCTCTATCTGGTATAGGCTTGCATGAACTGTTTTGCACCGTTTTGGATTTCCCTGATGGGGATAATTGTTAAGGTTCTGATAACTAATTAAAAAGAAAATGCTGATATCCCTGTCTTCTTGTGTAGTTACTCATTAGGTCTCTACTAACTTCTCTCGTTAAAGTTTTTTAATATACAATTTAAGGGTATGCATTTCCAATCCTGTAAACGGGTTCAGCTGTGTCTAAACTTAGAACACAGCTTTATTCAATTTAAACCAGCCTACTCCCCTTCCCTATCTCTACTAAAATACAATATATTTAGCTCCCCTAGGGCATGGAACAAATCCAAATGGTGTATAAAGCCAAATATGTTGCTATAACTAATGGCCCACAGAACAGTAACAGATAAAAAAAAAACTACTTAAAGAATATTAGTACTATTACAGTTAGTCCCACAGCGGTTTACTTTATGTATATCTGGAAGAGACAGACTGTAGATTCAAAGTTCATCCTATCCCAACCTTCTACACAAGCCAGGTATCTGTCTCTATATATATTTGCTTGTGCTGAAGAGTCTGGCTTAGCCATTAAAGAGGATCGTGTGTTTCTTGTGGGATGAAAGTTCAGTTGATCCAGTTGCCAAGATAGGAATGAAAGTCTCCTGCTCCACTGCTCATCGACTGCTGTCGGACACCATACCTCACATCGCACAACATATGAGCCATAGACACAGGCGGCTTTGCTCTGGACCAGTGTTCCCTCTAAGGCCAGTTTTGTGTTCAGCCCAGCAGTGAAACAGTTAATTAGGTAACCACACCCTGCAATTAGCAAACACTGCACAATGCAGATGGCAAGGTATGGTTCTCTTGTTAACTGTTTCACTGCTAGGCTGCCCACAAAACTGTCCTTAGAGGGAACACTGCTCTGGACCCTTCCTCCACTGTGGCCACCAAGGGACTTCCTGCAAAGTCCAATGTCTCATCTCGTTTGGGTTTGAGTTCCACTCTCAGTGTCCTACTAGGATACTCTGGTCCTCCCAATGGATTGATGGTGGGACCCAGCATAATGCGATCAGCTGTAGCAAGGTAAGTTCTCCCTGAGGTGTCTAAGTTTAGGGACCCAGGCTGTCCGCTCAATAACTGCCACGCTGTTATCCCAATCTCTCTCTTTCTAGTAGGCTGCCTCTGTAACTCTCATAGTGGTGTAGACCGTTCAGGGTGCAGGTTTGGGCTACCAGACAGTAATGATATTAAGCTCTGTTTGAGCTCGCAAAAATGGCTACGGATCAGTTGAGATATTTCCGCTTCCCATTTGCAAGTGGTGTCCATGATCGTAGCCCTAGCTGTCCTGCTATAGATGCTCTATTTCTCAGATAGAATTAATGGTGACTTGCTGGAGGAGGTACAATCTGTTAGAATAGTGATAGATTATAGCAGTAAAAAAAGTACGATATTAAATCATACGATAGGGTGCGCTATACTAATGCACAAGAAATGTGCGTGTTATCTGTGCTGGCGTGTCAAAAAAATAAATTCAAAATATGGATCTAATAATGATCATAAATTATAATATTGTGTTTGTATTAGTGCTTATATGAATAAATACACAAAAGGAATCAAATGTTTTTTAGTGTGTATGTCTAAAAAACTGAATGTGTCTAGTTTGGTGAATATATGGCTCGCATAAATAGTGGTGTGTACTCAAAAAAACCTCATCCCATACAATGGGCATATGATATGGATAAAGTGATAAAATATTACATATATTGACAATAGATTGAATATTAGAAAATAAATGAATATACAAACGAATTCACATAAAGTGCAGAGTCAATGATAGATAGGTGAAATCGACACTGTCGGAATCAATAATTCTGGAAGGCTGCTCCACTCCAAACCGGTGGTAAATCGGGTGAACTGAAAAATTGAAAGCACAAAGAGAGAGCGCCTAATGGTGTAATATCGTCAAGATCAAAAGTTATACAAACATAAAAAGTATCTGCCAAGTGGATACTCACAAAGAGCTTAGCACTCGCAAGTAGTGCATACAGGCGGGCTGACCTTTGTACAGCAGTCAGTACGCTGAATGTGTGGAAGTCGTGTCGGAGATCTTAATACAGCAGTCAGCACGCTGATTGTTTGTAGCTGTTATCGGCTTAGGCTTGTCCTCCGCACCCAGCGTGTGTACTGAATTCTCAGCTGTGGCTCAATTGTTCTCTGAATGTACTGTGTGTATTCTGAGCCTTCACCAAGCCCCAGGTGCATTTTTTGGTGTGTCCACGTCATACCTAGAGGATTTCCTTCCCTCAGAGAACAGTTGAGCCACAGCTGAGAATTCAGTACACACGCTGGGTGCGGAGGACAAGCCTAAGCCGATAACAGCTACAAACAATCAGCGTGCTGACTGCTGTATTAAGATCTCTGACACGACTTCCACACATTCAGCGTACTGACTGCTGTACAAAGGTCAGCCCGCCTGTATGCACTACTTGCGAGTGCTAAGCTCTTTGTGAGTATCCCCTTGGCAGATACTTTTTATGTTTGTATCACTTTTGATCTTGACGATATTACACCATTAGGCGCTCTCTCTTTGTGCTTTCAATAGATTATAGCAGACCTGGAATAAAGCAGGCCGTCGATCTGAGTCCTCTTGCCAGTCTCCACGTGGGTTAAACGATGGCCTTTCCCAAAGATCAGCCCGCCTGTATGCACTACTTGCGAGTGCTAAGCTCTTTGTGAGTATCCACTTGGCAGATACTTTTTATGTTTGTATCACTTTTGATCTTGACAATATTACACCATTAGGCGCTCTCTCTTTGTGCTTTCAATAGATTATAGCAGACCTGGAATAAAGCAGGCCGTCGATCTGAGTCCTCTTGCCGGTCTCCACGTGGGTTAAACGATGGCCTTTCCCAAAGACATCAAGCAAGATAGCCCTTGAATAGCAGAGTGTTGACACAAAAATATGTTTTCCATGCCCTATCAGGCTGTGAGACTCCTGTGCCTTTAGGGTGCCGATATTATTGATGATTTAGAGTCTGGATGGTCGCCAAACTTGACTTTAAAAAAGTAATATAGCTAGAGCTGCTGAGATATGCGACCATCCAGCTTGAGAGTTAGCTCCTCCCCCTTTTTCTCCTCTTATTTGAGTTGCAGATTGATTAAGAAGAAGAAGAGTCCTACCATATCTGAGACTGTTGTGCTTGAATGAGTCCTGTGTGGATTAGAACTCTCAGTAATCAATTATTGGCTGGTTACATATTATATTTCTACGTATTTGGTGCACAGTGTTTCAATATCATATGTATTTGTCACTTATTATATATATTTTGATACTATACACATTGTTGTTATAAAACTTTAGATACTGATATTACACCTTTGGCTGTCTATCCTATTAACCTTTTAAGTTCTCCTGAGTCTCCAATTGTTTTGTCTTTTATTTTGACCAATTTGACTTAGCATTATTTGTATATATAATTTTTCAATATTTTTTTCCTCTTGGGTGTCTACTTGTCACTAAAGTGACACCCCAAAAATAGATTTTTTTTTATCTAGACATGAGAAGAAGGCAGGCTGGCGGAGCAGTGTTATGCTCTGGGCAATGTTCTGCTGGGAAACCTTGGGTCCTGGCATTCATGTGGATGTTACTTTGTCACTTACCTAGAAATTGTTGCAAACCAAGTACACCCCTTCATGGCAATTGTGTTCCCTTATGGCAATGGCCTATTTAAGCAGGATAATGCACCCTGCCACACTGCAAAAGTTGTTCAGGAATGGTTTGAGGAACATGAAAAAGAGATCAAGTTGTTGCCTTGGCCTCAAAATTCCCCATATCTGAATCTGATTGAGCATCTGTGGGATATGATGGAACAGCTATTCAGATCCATTGAGGCCCCACCTCACAACTTGCAGGACTGCAGTATCTGCTGCTAATGTCTTGGTGACAGATAACACATGACATGCCCAGAGGTCTTTGGAGTCCATGCCACCAGAGCTGTGGCAGCACTCCACTCATAATCTAGCCCTTTGTCCATTTAAAAGGAAAGGTGGTGCAGCAGGCAATAAACAGAATAGAATATAAAAACTGAAATGCAGGTAGCAAAGAAACTCACAGGAATATGGTAAAGGATCCTAGGCTGTGTAAAAAAATTGATATGTACACTCAGCATAACTAGCAGCCATCACAGATGGGTCCACAAACTCACCTAAGGGTGGCAAAAAAATGGCTAAACTATGTCCCAAACAATACAGCCTCATGCTCTGTAACACATATATCTTGAATACCATGGGTCAAAATCTAATTCAAACCCAGTCTCATCTTCCTGGTCAGTTAGATAATAGGTGGTTATATTGGTCTGGCCTCATTTTATGAAAAAAGCCTTCCAGAGCTTATGTACTCCTCCTTTGTCAACGAGAGCAGTCCTAAGTTGTCATAGCTGATCGATAGAGGAATGTGATTCTGTACTTTGGGGGTTTGCTTATAGTACTGACTGGAACATCTTACCTACATTCCAAACAACAGATAACTACTTGTGGAGATGGAATCTTCATGGATTTCCTCTAGGAATGAAAAATATTTTGCTCCTTTAATACCAAGTAAATATAGTGAAAGAAATGTGTCTGACAGCTTGTAAGCTTCTCAGTAAACTATTGTGTGGCTGAAGCCTTGTTTTTGTGTGCTTTATTACTGCTGTTCTTCAATATGAATCTGCTTTTGCACTTATTTTTTTTACAGACATTTTGAAACAGACCATTCTTTTACCCTTTTTCACATACAGTCTTGAGTAGGGCATTGAGTTCTATTTTACCGATGTCAAATCGTAATTGTATGGTTATATGACTAATAATTAGTGCTACAGAATCTTTTGGCGCTCTACAAATAACCGATAATAATAATAATAATCTGCTTGTACGGTTTATCATTTTCATTGGGGATGAGTACATTTACAAAAGAGATTCGGGACAATACATAACAGGCAGATAAAACCTAACTGAAAACCTCATAGCTTTTATTTGGTGGAATGATATACACTAATGTATTAACTAAAATAATTTCAAAATGTTCCCATAACACCTGACATTCTAAATTAATCTCGTCTTTACAGACTGGCAATAATAAAAAAATCAAACAAAACAATAAACAGTGGAGAAAAAAAAAGCTTAAAACTGGAAACAACAATGGAGAAAAATACTATTATATGGAGATGGAAATGTACATAGAGTAGCTCTTTAATAATATACTCCATATACATACAATAGAAAAAGTACTCACATATGCCAAATCTGCAGCAGACAATCAGAATAAAATTATTTATTCATACTTATATTTAGAGCTGAAAAAAATATTGATATCAAAATTAGGTTTTCAAATATTTTATATTCTGAGATATGTAAATAATCTTTATTATTGATAATAATATATTGGTTTTATATTTTCTTCTTATTATTATATATATTATTATTTAATGATTAATTCAAAATATGATGGATGGATGATGCATCAAACATAATTCTTTTTTAAAAAAAATTGTTTTGCGTTGTTTTAAAGAGTATTAAATATATGAAAAAAAAATATTTTATTTTTTTTCAATAAATCTTTTTATTCATATCAAGTGAGGTACAGTTACATGAAATGGCAATAAAAAAGAAGTTTCTCTTTTACATTTTGAAATTAACAACAAACCCAATTAAAGGATACAAAAAAGGAGTAATGCGGGAGTTAAAATACCTGATATTGCTCAACACATCAAATTGAATTGACACACCTCACCATTATAACAATAACATTGAGAGAGATAGATACATTAACATTCTTGTTGAAGACTTACCACATCTCAGTTCAAACAGCTTCCAATAACGCATCATAATCAGCCATATTATAATAACTCAACACAGCTCAGATCCATGAAACTCACGGGTCTTGTTCCCAAAGGAATATCACATCAGCAATAAATTCTTGTTTACCAATATAAGTGTAGTGTATTTTTTCTAATTCTAAGATATAACCCACCTCTCTCAGCCACAATTCATATGATGGAACTACAGCCTTCTTCCAAAGCCTGGGTATCAGTCGCCTGGCACTATTGAGCATAATCTGCAGTAATTTCTTCCTGTATAAACAAGGGATTTTTGGTATATCGCCCAGCAGGACCATGTTAATAGAGAGTTTGATATTACCCCCTAGAGTTTTAGTTATCTTTTCGCTAATAGCGTTCCAGAATGTGAGTAGGAGCGGGCAGGACCACCAGATATGGGAGAGGGTACCGGTCTCACCGCAATGTCTCCAGCATTGGGAGGAAAAAATGCTATGGAGTCGGTGAGGTGTTAAATACCAACGGGACGTTAGTTTAAAATTCATTTCTATCAGTATCAGTGATATAGATGCTTTTCTGTTTTCTCTAAAAATACGGCACCACTGGGTATCTGGGAGGTTTATGCCAAGATCCCTTTCCCATTTAGTAATATACGCAGGTTTTTTTAGTGGGGAAAGACCCCCTGAGTAGTTTATAGATTATGGAGATATGAGAGCTCCTTATAGAGGGGGACGCACACAGTGACTCAAAGGGGGAGAGGGATCTAGTGAGGCTTGTTTTATATGGACTGCTGAATATGGCGTGCCTAATTTGGAAATAGGGAAACCACAAATGGAATGGAGGGCCTAGGAATTGTCCTATTTCTGCTTGTGAGCGTATTACCCCGTTACGTAGTAAGGTGTGTGAGGGAATATTAGAGAGGGAGCCCGCGATCATAGGTGTTTGAATAGTCTGGGGTTTCAAGAAGAGTGGGTTATTAAGTAGGGGGGTGAGAGGGGAAACCTGCGTGGATATATGTCTGTCCGATATCAACAGTTTATCCCAAACACGCAATGTGGTTGCTATATAATAATTGTTCCCTATCTCTGGTGGTCTTGATTTATCTGGAATCCAGCACTGATCGCCCAAATTAGTCCCACCCGCTAGAAAAATTTCCATCTGCACCCAAGGCTTTTTAGGGGAGGAGTGCTTCCAGGCTACTATGCGTGCAAAATGTGTCGCTCTGTAATAATTCATTAAGTTAGGGGCTCCTAGTCCACCTTCCTCCCTACTGAGGAATAGAGTATCTCTAGCTACCCTCGGTCTTTTGTGTGACCATATAAACTGGTCGAATCTTTTCTGTTGCTGTATAAGAAATTGTGTAGGAATGTCTATGGGGAGTGCTTGAAAAAGGTTTAAGAATTTAGGGATAATACTCATTTTTATCGCATTAATGCGTCCCATCCAGGAGAGATGACCTTGTTTGTGCCAAGTCCCTAACAGATTAGTGGTTTCAGCCTGTATAGGGATATAGTTAAGGGAGAATAGTTCAGTAAGCGTTGGTGATATGTCAATTCCTAAGTACCTAATTTTCTTGGTTATCTGGAAAGGGGTGTGAGTTGTGATGAATTGCATTTCCTCCACATTAATGTGCAATGGTAAGATCATTGACTTGTCCATGTTTACTGAGAAGTTGGAAACTAATTTATACTCTTCCAATTCGCCCATTAGGGCAGGCAGGGAGGAAAGGGGAGAACGTAATGAAAATATAATGTCGTCCACATACAGCAAACATTTTTGAAGCAGCTCACCAAAAGAGACGCCTTGAATGATATGATTACTCCGAACCCTAGAAGCAAGCACCTCCACGACCAGAGCGAACAACAGGGGAGAAAGGGGGCATCCCTGGTGTGTGCCATTATGTATAGGGATCACCCGAGAAAGTGTGTCATTGACGCTGACATAAGCAATTGGGTTGCTATATAGAGCTTGTATGCGGGATATCAATACCTGTGAAAAACCAAACTTCAACAGAGTGGACAACAGAAAGTCCCAGTCCACCCTGTCGAAGGCCTTCTCCGCATCAGTAGAAAGGAGTATTAGGGGTGACTTAGAGGCCTGGGCAGTTAAGAGGGTATGTAAAATTCTAATGGTGTTCTCCTTAGCCTCTCTAACTGGGATAAAGCCGACTTGATCAGTGTGCACAAGAAAGGGGAGGTATTTGCTAATTCTTGTAGCTATTAATTTAGCGTATAACTTAATGTCGATATTTATAAGCGAAATTGGACGGTAGTTAGTTACAGAGTCTGGGGGTTTGCCTGGTTTGGGTATCACTGAGATTGTAGCTGCTAGTAGTGTCGATGGGAGTTGGGCGCCCTGGTCGATAGAGGCATATAGCTCCAAGAGATGGGGGCAAAGAAGGGATTTAAAGAGATGATAAAATTTGGGTGTGAACCCATCTGGGCCGGGGGCTTTACCCTGTGGGAGGTCGCTAATAGCTAACAGTAACTCTTGTACAGTGAATTGTTTGTCAAGGATGTCAATATCATCATTTGATAGCCTGGGAAGCTGAGTCTGCTCTAAGTACGTGTTTATTCGCTGAAGTTTGTCTTCTATACTTATTGTGGGCAGATTATACAGAGAGATATAGTACTCTGCAAACTGGTTAGCAATTTCAGTGTTGTTAGAGTGTATATTTCCATTATGGTCTTTAATCCTAGCAACATACGCCTTAAACCTCTTTTTGCGTAGAGACCTCGCTAGTAAGCGCCCAGCCTTATTACTCTCAATAAAAAACTTTGACTTAGAAGTAATGGCTCTCATATGTGCATTCTTTATTAAGTACTGATTTAGAGCTTCTCTGGCCAGTTGTGATCTCTCAAGAAGTAGCTGTGACTGAGGATTACGTTTTAGTGCATTTTCGCAGTTGTTAAACTCGAGTGTTAGAGAGGTGAATTGAGCTGCTCGCTGTTTGCGTTGCCTATGTGTGTGGCCCATGATCACCCCCCTTATACAACATTTATATGCTTCCCAGTTGATGACTGCAGATGTTTCTGTGTGATTATTAAAAGAAAAAAATTCAGTAGTCTTTTCTGTCACATCCGTATTAATTAAAGGGTCTAAGAAGATCTGGTCATTTAATTTCCAACGTTGTTGGAAACCTGGCCTAGAGGTCCATGTAAAGGTGTGGTGTAATCTGGAGTACATGAGAGAGGTGAGCATGCTCTGTTCGCAGAGGACATATGTTACGGTTACCCTTAGTCTCGCTGAGAGATGGACCGCTTAGTAGCCTGGATTCCTATTGCTGAAGAGGGGAGAAACTGCTTTCCATAGTATTCTATATGAGTCTCGCAAATGTAGAATAATCCCCCTTAGCTGTAGTACAGCTAGGATACCCTTCTGCCCACAAAAACGAGTCCTTCTTATCACCTAGCAGTGAATGCTTATCACAAACTTAATTACAGTACACAATATGCTAGGAAACCTGCCTCAGAAAATAGTTTTCTCAAAACTGAACAGAGTTAACCCTTTATGAAATAATACTTGTTACAGTTTTCTTGGAGCCCTTCTTAGGCGCTGGCTTGGCTGGTTCAGGCATTGCTGCTGGGAAATAAGTTTCTTCACAACAAAATAACTAATGCTTCTGTAACAGTGCTCCCTTTCTGTGGAACACTCTGGCAGACACGGTCTGACCCCTTTTCGGGGCAGACTAAGGCTGTCCAGACCGCTGGTTATGCGGGGCTGAGGTCGGTTTGTCTGGACAACCCGTCGGCGTTGCCATTCTGTTTCCCAGGTCTGTAAGTAATGGTGAAATTGAAGGGTTGCAACGATAAACTCCAATGTAATAGCCTGCCATTATCTCCAGAGACCCGGTTCAGCCACACCAACGGGTTATGGTCGGTGACCAGAGTGAACTCCTGCCCATATAAATAGGGAGTCAATTTCTTTAATGCCCACACCAAAGCCAAACACTCCTTTTCGACCGCTGCATAGCTGACTTCGCGGGGCAGGAGCTTCCGGCTGATGTAGGCAACTGGATGCTCCCCTCCATCTTCGCCTACTTGGCTGAGGACGGCTCCCAGCCCGAACATGGAAGCATCTGTGTGGACGATAAAACGTTTGTTAAGGGCTGGAGCCGCCAAGACAGGAGCGTTAATTAGAGCATTTTTGAGAGCCTGGAAAGCCGTTTCACAGTGGGGAGACCACAGGACCTGTCGAGGTAAGTTCTTCTTGGTCAAGTCAGTCAGGGGTTTGGCAAGTGTGCTGTAGTCTGGTACGAACCGTCTATAGTACCCTGCCGTGCCCAGGAAGGCTAGGACCTGAGTCTTAGTGATGGGGGTGGGCCAATTGGCGACAGCTTCTATCTTGGCCGGCTCTGGTCGCTGCTTTCCACACCCCACCCGGTGACCCAGGTACTGTACCTCGGCCATCCCAAAGTGGCATTTTTCTGGCTTCAGAGTCAGGCCAGCAGCCCGGATCTGATCCAGAACCATTCCTATGTGAGCTAAGTGGTCCTCCCATGACTCACTGTGGATCGCTATGTCGTCCAGGTAGGCGCAAGCAAAACTCTGGAAGCCATCCAGGAGCCTATCCACCAAGCGCTGGAATGTAGCTGGGGCATTCTTCATCCCAAACGGCATTACCCTAAACTGATATAAGCCGAATGGGGTGACGAATGCCGACTTGGGGATAGCCTCCGGGGCCAGGGGAATCTGCCAGTAACCTTTGCAGAGGTCAATAGTGGTCAGGTAATTTCCCCTGGCTATACGATCGAGTAGCTCGTCTACCCTGGGCATAGGGTAAGCGTCCGTCACGGTCTTTTCATTGAGCCTCCGATAGTCTACGCAGAACCGGGTGGTCCCATCTTTCTTGGGCACCAAGACAACTGGGGAGGCCCAGGGACTATCGGAGGGCTCAATTACCCTGAGTTGGAGCATCTCATCGATCTCCTTCTTCATTCCTATCCTAACTGCTTCGGGGATTCGGTACGGAGCCTGGCGCAAGGGAGCTTGTCCCGGAGTATCTACCTGGTGGGTGGTTAAAGTAGTGTACCCTGGCTTCGGGGAGAAGGTGAGGTGTTTGGACTGTAGGAGTTGGTTGAGCTGCTCCCTTTCAGTGGGGCTAAGTCGGTCTCCTATCTGAACCTGAGCCACTATACCTGTGGGGAGACTCTTTTCTAATAGGTCTGGAATGGGTAGACTGTCGGGGCCTTCCTGAGGGGAACAACATACGGCCGTCACGTTCTCTGGTCGCTCAAAATATTCCTTGAGCATGTTTACATGGAATGTCTTTCTAAGATTGTTGTCGTGGCAGCTAGCTATCACATAAGTGGTGTCTCCCCTTTTCTCTACGATCTGGTAGGGGCCCTGCCAGGACGCCTGCAATTTGTCTGTCTTCACCGGCTTAAGTACTAACACCTTTTGTCCTATGGTAAAGATTCTCTTTCGGGCCCCCCGATCGTACCATACTTTCTGTCTTCTCTGGGCCGACTGGAGATTAGCCCGCACGGATTTGGCTAATTGCTCCATTCGGTCCCTGAGTTCCAGCACGTATGGCACAATGGGGACACCGTCAGTCTCCATCTCTCCCTCCCAGTGCTCCCGGATCAGGTTTAGGGGTCCCCGTACCTTTCTTCCGTAGAGCAACTCGAAGGGAGAGAACCCTGTCGTTTCCTGGGGCACCTCCCGATAAGCAAAAAGGAGGTGCGGCAGGAAGCGTTCCCAGTCTCGGTATTCCTGAGTGAACGTCTTGAGCATTTGCTTGAGGGTCCCATTGAACCTCTCACACAGCCCGTTCGTCTGGGGGTGGTATGGGGAGCTCAGGAGGGACTTAATTTTGCAAACCTGCCAGAGTTGTTGGGTCAATTCAGCCGTAAATTGGGTGCCTCGGTCGGATAGGATTTCTTTTGGAAATCCTACCCGGGAGAACACCTGTACTAGTGCATTCGCTACCGTATCCGCTTGTATGTTGGATAGGGCGACAGCCTCTGGGTACCTGGTAGCGTAGTCCACTACGGTAAGAATGTAGCGCTTACCGGAGGGACTAGGGGTAGCCAGTGGTCCCACTAGGTCAATAGCAACCCGGCTGAAGGGTTCCTCTACAATGGGCATATTTACTAGATGGGCTTTAGGGTGATCGCCTCGCCTTCCTACTCGTTGACACACATCGCAGGTGTTACAGTAAGTTCTAACGTCAGCGTGTACCCCTGGCCAAAAGAACGTGTGAGTAATGCGGTGTAGGGTACGGGTTACAGCTAGGTGGCCTGCTAAGGGGATGTCATGGCCTATCTTGAGGATTTCTTGACGGTATTTGTGGGGCACTACCAGCTGTCGCCTACGCTGTCCCCTTTTCTCTGTCCAGCGGTATAGTTTCCCTTTTTCCCATAAGAATGTTTCATTATCTGCCCCGCCCCCTCCGGTCTCTGCTCGTTCCCGGTACTTTTGTAAGGTCGGGTCAGTCTTAGACTCTGTCTCGAAAGCATCTGGGGTGTCCCAGGGTATGGGGCCTAACATGTCAGGCAATGTCGGGGTAGGTCTTACCTGTGTCTCCCGCACTGGTGAGAGTTCTCGCTCCGTCCGGGCTTGGGCCCGTGTAGTCACTGGGTCCGCCTCGTTGTTGCATACTGGAGCATAAGCAGAAGTCATGGGGCCCAAATCATTGCCCAGTAGTACTTCGGCAGGTAAATTATCCATTATGCCCACGTTCACAGCCCCCTTTCCCGCTCCCCAATCAAGATGCACTTTAGCTGTTGGAATTTTGTACACATCCCCCCCCGCCACTCTAACGGCCACAGTCTGTCCAGATCGCTTGTGCTCCGGCACCAAATGACTCTGTACCAGCGTGATAGTAGCCCCTGTGTCTCTCAATCCCTCGGTAGATCGCCCCTCGAGCCATACCTTCTGCCGATGGTGCTGGCGGTTATCTGAGGCAGCATATACAGGGTCCGCCTCGTGAAGCGGCCCCAAATATTCCTCCATAGGGGCCTCTTGGTTAACACAGAGGGTCCGGGCTGGACGATATGCCCCAGAGGGGTAATTGTAATTCCTGGGTGTCTGGTGAGTATTAAGGGGGCAGCTAGCCATGAAATGCCCTGGTTGCTTGCATCGGTGGCAAGTCGGTCTGGGACGCTCAGAGCTGTTATTGGGTGGTCCTGAGTGTCGGGCGGGCCCTGCGGGCACCGGGGCTCGGAATTCAGCACGAGGGGGTGCACGGTAAACCTCTCTGGGTTCGTGAAGACGGGAGTCATAATGTTCATCGGCCAATTTGGCTGCTTCTTCTAAGGTAGAAGGTCGCCTGTCTCGCAGCCATTCCTTCCCTTGCTGTTCCATGCCATTATAAAAATGTTCTAAGAGAAACAATTGTAAAATTTCCTCACCAGTCACCGCTTTACTTCCGCTCATCCAGTGATTTGCCGCTCTCCGCATTCGGTGCGCCCATTCCATATGGGTATCGTTAGGCTTCTTTTTCGTGCCCCGAAACTGTCGGCGATACGCGTCCGGAGTTACTGCGTACCGTCGCAACAGTGTCTCCTTAACTAGCTCATACTGTGTCACTTCCTCAGAACCCAGAGTACGAAAGGCTTCCAGGGCTCGCCCGGATAGTTTCCCAGACAATATCGTGGGCCACTCCCTGTTGGGAATCTGGTGCAGGGCACATTGCCTTTCGAAGTCCGCCAAATATTCATCAATCCCTGTCTCGCTCTCTAGGAAGGGTCGAAATGCCGCATAGGGTATCTTGGGCCTCTCAGCATTTTCGACAGGGATGATTACCTGCGGGGCTTCAGCATTGCGGTGTGCGTTCGCTAGGTTGAGTTCGTGGGCTAGAGTCTCTCGTATATCCTTGTCCGCTTCCGCCATCAACTGCTGTACCAATTCCATGGAGGGGTTTGGCCCGTACAGTGAGAGCCTCTCCCGAACAATCCTGGTTTTTTCGTCACTAATCGTGGTCGGTGTTTCCGCCATTGTGAAGCTCTGATCCAGTTCGGTCAATTCTGCGATCAGCTCTCTCCTCGGCCGGTTGCTGGCGTACCCCCCTCTGCTTTCAAGTAAATCCTTTAGGGTTGTACGCTTCAATTTTTTGTAAGCGCTCTCCATCCGTTCTGTACCTCTCCTAGGAAATCCAGGAAAAATCCCACCGCTGCCGCCAAATGTTACGGTTACCCTTAGTCTCGCTGAGAGATGGACCGCTTAGTAGCCTGGATTCCTATTGCTGAAGAGGGGAGAAACTGCTTTCCATAGTATTCTATATGAGTCTCGCAAATGTAGAATAATCCCCCTTAGCTGTAGTACAGCTAGGATACCCTTCTGCCCACAAAAACGAGTCCTTCTTATCACCTAGCAGTGAATGCTTATCACAAACTTAATTACAGTACACAATATGCTAGGAAACCTGCCTCAGAAAATAGTTTTCTCAAAACTGAACAGAGTTAACCCTTTATGAAATAATACTTGTTACAGTTTTCTTGGAGCCCTTCTTAGGCGCTGGCTTGGCTGGTTCAGGCATTGCTGCTGGGAAATAAGTTTCTTCACAACAAAATAACTAATGCTTCTGTAACAACATAATCAATGCATGTGTACGTGCGTTGTGGGTTTGAGAAAAAGGAGAAGTCTTTCAATGATGGGTGGGTGGTTCTCCATGTATCAAAAAAGGGGATAGTGCATATTGCGTGCCAGTTGGCTCTAATCTGGGAGTTTCTTATATAGGACCTACCTGATGATGTATCTAGCGTAGGATTAATTGGGAAATTAAGATCACCCCCCAGGAACACAGGGCCTTTCGAAATATCAACAATCTGATTTATCAACTTACGAAAAAAGGGAGGTTTGGGACAATTTGGGGCGTAAATGTTAGCTAGCGTCATGGGTCTGCCATAGTATAGACCGACTAAAATTAGAAAACGGCCATCTTTATCAAGGTATTTATTAAGTAGCTCAAAGGATGTGCCCTTTCTGAAGGAAATACATACCCAATTATGTCTAGTTGGGCTGGAGCACAAAAAATGCTGATCATAATATTGCTTCGAGAGGGAGGGTTCATTAGATTTTTTGAAATGGGTCTCTTGCATCATAATGATGTCAATTCTCTTTTTATAAAAATCGTGGAAGGCTATGGACCGTTTTTGTGGAGATAGGAAACCTTTTACATTTTGCGTAGCAAGTCTGAACTGAGCGGGTTTCTGAGACTTAAAGACATGTATCTTGTAATGAGAGTTTGAAAGTGCAGGAAGAACAACAAGTGCTGGTCAGGTGTGTCGTGTGCAATGGAGCTATGGGATTAAAATATAAATATGCAAAACCAAACTTTATAACTTTTAAACAGGTCAACAGGACCAAATACAGTAACTGTTACAAAAAATACCTTAATGCAGTACAAGAGAGAGGGAACAAGGAAAGGTTCAGGGAAAGTGGGGGAGGAAGAAAGCACAGTGTAAGTGCAGAGAATGGGAATTCTCACAGTTGAAGACCTTCTCCAGCGGGAATTAAAGGTACAGAGGGGTAAATGGACAGGGACAGTCAACTAGTAAGAGTAGGAGAGAGAAAGAGAGAAGTGAGAAGAAAAGTGGGGAAGAATACGGCTCAGGGGGGCCATCCCAACAGACCAATTTTTCATCAGGAGACGACTGAATGAACATTCAAAACATTAAAACATCATACATGATATCAGTAGATCATGGAAAGAAAAAAACAACATACTCGAGGAGCGACTTGTTTTTTACAAGCCGAAAGTCCTATTAAGTTCGAGAGAAGTAAACGCTATCAAAACAAGTCCTGTGTTATGGATATATACATATCTGTAGATATAAAGAGTAAAAAAACTAGAAAAGACTTGACATCACCCTGCAGGGTGTGTGTGCAAACAAATACTCACAAACACTTAGGTACCAGTTCATGATACAACAGACACAGTAGAGTCCAGTTGAGTTGTAGGGGCAGTGCAAATCTTCTTCCGCTGCTGCTTATTGATGACTTCAGACCATAGTCGTCTCTGCGGTTTTGGCAAAGGTGTTGAGGGTTTAGAGATTGTGGTGGGGGTGATCTCTGGTGGCGGTATGTCCAATAGTTGACAGAAGTCCTCCACATCCCCTGTTGAGAAGCATTCAAAGCGTTTGCCATTCTTGACTATTTGTATAGAAACTGGAAAGCCCCACCTATAGGGGATTTTAAGTGTCCACAGATGGGAAGTGAAGGACGCAAATTCTTTTCTCAATAAGAGTGTTCTGGCTGACAGATCCTGGAAGATTTGGATTTTCGCGCCTTGATAAGAAAATGAAGGCTGTGATCTTGCTATCTGGTATATATTTTCTCTGAAGCTGGAGAAGCACACTATTATATCCCTTGGGTGTTGGTTATCACTTGGTTTGGGTTTAAGAGACCTGTGCGCCCTTTCAATAGGTATAACATCAATCACCCTCTGATTGGAAATGGCAAGGGACTGAAAGAGATTTTGCAGGTGCTCTGAAATGTCCTCATTCTTTACAGATTCAGGGACTCCACGTATGCGGAGGTTGGTCCTCCTTGTCCTATTTTCAATATCGTCTATTTTATTCTCTAAATCAGAGATCTGCTGTTGCTGACTTTCTATTGTGCGAGACATCTCAGATACATCTTTGGTGATTTCCTCACTGTGTTCCTCAAGGGATTCAACTCTACCTCCCAGTTCATTAATATCTTTTCTTAATGCTGAACACTCTGTTTTAATACAAAGGGCCTCCATTGCCTTAAGTGTAACTGGGCCATCTTCACTATGTTGCTGCAAGTGAGGGGGGGATGCTGCTGTTAGAATAGTATCAGGATTATCTGACATTTCCTCCTCATCACTGCAAGCTTGGGGCTGTTCAGTTTTTTTCTTTTTATGATCAGAGCTTTTAAAGAAGGCATTTACTGATCCGGTAATTGTCGTGGTCTTTAGGGCTTTGTCACTTTTAATGTTTCTGCGCTGCGCCATGGCAGCGAGATAAGTGCAGGCTTATATCCCTTACAGGAGAAAGTAAAGTTCTCTGCCCTAATGCCATATTAATCTGCCTCCAGAAAGACCCTCAGATTAAAGTGTGTCTTGTTTTATTGCGATAAGTTTCTTATAGCCTCCTTGTAAATAAACATTGATAATATATCATGCCCCTGTAGTGGATTAAATTGTGCTTGCGTGAAATGCTTGGGGCGTTAATAGGCCTACAGCGTCTTTAGGGCATATTGAAGTAGGGAGCTATGTCTTAGTCCACACTCTGTATGGCAACAGCGTTTCAAAATATGATGTAGCTTACCCTATTCTTATGTTAGCGCTGCATGAGTCCCTGGATTGTCTTGTGTTAGCGTAAGGTCCTTCCGAAGAGCTTTTCACTGCTTGTCTAGTGCCCGTCTCAAAACCGCTAAAACAGGCTTCAGATGCGGCCTCTGTTATGGACCAGGAGAGAAATAGCTGATCCGCCACAAATACGGCTCTGAAAATCGATCCAGTAGTCCCCGGTGACTTCTTTAGTATTTTGCTGCCAAGATCAGATGTCTCTAGTCCATATTTGACTGTCTGAGGGAAAGCCCCACTGCCGCCGTTACTGGAGCTCTAGTTCGGTGCGGCCATTTAGCACGCCCGCACACTCCGCCCCCGAAAAAAAAATATTTTATGTTTATTTTTGAATATGAACTAGCTTGTTTTACTCTTTGAAACCAAAACCCATTAAAGTGATTAAGCTTGTAGGGAGATCAATTATCTTTAATTTATCATTCTTAGTACACATAAAGTCAAAGCCTCCTTCCCTTATCTCTGTTTTCATACTTTGAGCGAACAACTAAAAATTAAACTTTTATAACTCTATACTACCCTCGACTGGGAGTGTCATTTTTTTCTCCTGGTTATGTTTACATAGCTTTTCCATAGTGAATACTTAAGTATTTAACATTTCAGTATAGGTAGTGGATACAACAGACACAATTATGTTTTTCAAATGGCAAAATAAAGGCAAATTAGCTATTTGTTTTATTTAATACACTCCAGCAGGTAAAATATATCATTAGGGACACTTCAAAGGGGAGACAACTTTACATTACACCGTCCCTTAGACTCTCGAACAATTCCCTACCAGATATTAGCTACCATGACAGCAATGAAATAATAAAGTAAACTTCTCTCTAAAGACCAGGTGCCTTATTATATGGGCTACTATAACGAAGGTCTGCAAACATAAATAAATACTTTTTTGATGGAAAAACTCCCTTTTATTGTTTTTGAGAACACAATATTGAGTCTTATTATGGGGTTGAATTTTATGTCATGTTATGATGCTAACTATTACTAAGGTTTGGATCAGTTCTATAACACTGCTGCAAGCACTTGTAGCTCTACATTCTTAATGGTATAACGTCTATCATGTGGGAGCCAAGGAGCCCCTTTTACCTTCCATGCAATTTGTAGTAATATGGTGCATGCTCCGCATGAAAGGAATAGGTGAAGTGCTCATACTTCCTACCTCTGCCATCAGATGTTTCCTTTCTTCCCGGTGATACTTGGAGCTCTGGCCCTTTACAAGAGTGAAGACAAAAATTGGGAAAGGACCAACAAGGATGGGGGTTTATACAGCACTCTTCCCTAATAGGTGAGTAATGAAGATTATTAAAATCTATTTACTTTATTGGTAATCAGAAGAGACAATAAAGGGAGAATAACAATTCTCAAATATAACACCAAATCCAAGTAAGCTAAAAACAAATATGTGCAATCACCCCCCTGTTTTCTGGCCGATATCAGCCACATAGTGTATTTTATCGGGCTTCGGTTTGCTGACTTTCAAAACATTGAGAAAGGCTGCACAGACAGCCTAAATGTGTTTGTTTATATTAGTACTCTAGTTATGTCTCTCACCTCTGTCACCTGATGCCGACAGTTCCTGATATCAGCCAGGAAACAGGGGGGTGATTGCACATATTTGTTTTTAGCTTAATTGGATTTGGTGTTATATTTGAGAATTTTTATTCTCCCTTTATTTTATCTTCTGATTACCAATAAAGTAAATAGATTTTAATAATCTTCATTACTCACCTATTAGGTAAGAGTGCTGTATAAACCCCCATCCTTGTTGGTCCTTTCCCAATTTTTGTCTTAACTATTATTATATTTGGAGGTAGCACCGGACCTGTGGTCCATTATTCCCTTACTTACACTTATGACTAGTGCCAGCCATATTAACATTTTCATATTGCCTTTAAAAGAGTGATAAGGACATCAACTATGACGGTGGCTTGCCCCTTACCTGGGACTCTTGATTCTAAGTAAATGCTTGTATTCTCCTTGAAGTGTCTATTTTAACTGTTTATTTCCAGACTGTCTTGCAGTGTGTATATATATATATATATATATATATATATATATATATATATATACATATATACAGGGAGTGCAGAATAATTAGGCAAATGAGTATTTTGACCACATCATCCTCTTTATGCATGTTGTCTTACTCCAAGCTGTATAGGCTCGAAAGCCTACTACCAATTAAGCATATTAGGTGATGTGCATCTCTGTAATGATAAGGGGTGTGGTCTAATGACATCAACACCCTATATCAGGTGTGCATAATTATTAGGCAACTTCCTTTCCTTTGGCAAAATGGGTCAAAAGAAGGACTTGACAGGCTCAGAAAAGTCAAAAATAGTGAGATATCTTGCAGAGGGATGCAGCACTCTTAAAATTGCAAAGCTTGTGAAGCGTGATCATCGAACAATCAAGCGTTTCATTCAAAATAGTCAACAGGGTCGCAAGAAGCGTGTGGAAAAACCAAGGCGCAAAATAACTGCCCATGAACTGAGAAAAGTCAAGCGTGCAGCTGCCAAGATGCCACTTGCCACCAGTTTGGCCATATTTCAGAGCTGCAACAACACTGGAGTGCCCAAAAGCACAAGGTGTGCAATACTCAGAGACATGTCCAAGGTAAGAAAGGCTGAAAGACGACCACCACTGAACAAGACACACAAGCTGAAACGTCAAGACTGGGCCAAGAAATATCTCAAGACTGATTTTTCTAAGGTTTTATGGACTGATGAAATGAGAGTGAGTCTTGATGGGCCAGATGGATGGGCCCGTGGCTGGATTGGTAAAGGGCAGAGAGCTCCAGTCCGACTCAGACGCCAGCAAGGTGAAGGTGGAGTACTGGTTTGGGCTGGTATCATCAAAGATGAGCTTGTGGGGCCTTTTTGGGTTGAGGATGGAGTCAAGCTCAACTCCCAGTCCTACTGCCAGTTTCTGGAAGACACCTTCTTCAAGCAGTGGTACAGGAAGAAGTCTACATCCTTCAAGATAAACATGATTTTCATGCAGGACAATGCTCCATCACACGCGTCCAAGTACTCCACAGCGTGGCTGGCAAGAAAGGGTATAAAAGAAGAAAATCTAATGACATGGCCTCCTTGTTCACCTGATCTGAACCCCATTGAGAACCTGTGGTCCATCATCAAATGTGAGATTTACAAGGAGGGAAAACAGTACACCTCTCTGAACAGTGTCTGGGAGGCTGTGGTTGCTGCTGCACGCAATGTTGATGGTGAACAGATCAAAACACTGACAGAATCCATGGATGGCAGGCTTTTGAGTGTCCTTGCAAAGAAAGGTGGCTATATTGGTCACTGATTTGTTTTTGTTTTGTTTTTGAATGTCAGAAATGTATATTTGTGAATGTTGAGATGTTATATTGGTTTCACTGGTAAAAATAAATAATTGAAATGGGTATATATTTGTTTTTTGTTAAGTTGCCTAATAATTATGCACAGTAATAGTCACCTGCACACACAGATATCCCCCTAAAATAGCTATAACTAAAAACAAACTAAAAACTACTTCCAAAACTATTCAGCTTTGATATTAATGAGTTTTTTGGGTTCATTGAGAACATGGTTGTTGTTCAATAATAAAATTAATCCTCAAAAATACAACTTACCTAATAATTCTGCACTCCCTGTATATATATATATGTTTAGACGTGTGTTTCTTTGGGAACATAGCTACCCACCTTCTACCTGCCTAGACGCTACCCTCATATGTTTTGAGGGGTCTGTGTGTAGCTAGAGTGTTGTTGGTTTCCATAGAATATAGCATATTTGCACATTGGGGCCTACTTATCAAGCCGTCAACTGTGCTGCATTCGCCGGCACCAATACGCTCATCTGACTCGGGGTACATGTAAGGGTGTTAGGTGTAAACGTTACTTATAATCTCCCATAGGAATCAATGGGATATCGGGCAGCATCGAACATGAGCTTCGCTGCTTTCAGACTCCCATTGATTCCTATGGCATCCACCACCTCCAGGGCGGCGGATTGAAAACCAGGTACGCTGGGCCAGAATAGTGGCGATCGTACCTGCTAGTTATTTGTTAACTAGCAAAAGTAGTCAGATAGTGCCGAATATGCATTCAGAACATCTGTAGTGAAGTAAGCATTGATCTGTCTCTGACTGAGACCGGAAAATCGTATGTTACGTCACAAAAATCTACTTTTGCCGGTCTGTAGCCTTTGATAAGTAAGGCGAATCAAGCTCTCCACAATTACGCTGCGGAATTCCAGCGTATTTGCGGTTGATGGCTTGATAAATAGGCCCCATTGTATGATATGCTGCCATTACAATGCTATAGAGTTGCTTTTATGAGCACTATAAGCACCACATTTCAGATATTGGTACCTCAGATATACGCTAGTTTTTTTTAACCCTGTTATACTTATTTTCATTCAAGCTGATTTTTGATGTATGTAATGTTTTGATCACTTTTTGCTGCTGTGCTTAAACAATGGATTTTTTTAATTATTTTTGTATTAATAAAATTATACTTGTTTTGATTATTACTGAAGAGTTCTGAATTCCCTTACTTTTATGGTTAGTGTTATTTCACTCACTTAAATATAGTATTCATATTAATATGCTTACAGATTCTGTAATGCTATACAGGGGACAAAATAAATAAAAACAAAGACAAGACAGTAAAAGCAGAATGAGCCCGAAAATGTTTACAGCGTGCTGCTCGCTAGGGAATCTAAAAAGGAAAAATAAATATATAGATAGTGATAAATAGCTAGATGATAGATAGATAGATAAATAGAGATAGATAGATAGCTGATAGATAGATTGTAGATAGATACAGACAGATAGACAGACAGAGGATTTTTGGATACACAGGTGAAGAGGAAATGATATACCCTGCCATTATTGCTTCTTAAAAAATGTAATAGTGATGAATTAAGCAGGTACAGATAGCTATTTTGTCTATAATGATAGAGAAAATAGATTTCTGTTACCACATCAAATTCTGTTATTCTGATTAACTATCATTATAATAGCTATAATGGTTAATTTCCAAAATGGTGGCTCTTCACAATATAGTAAGTCAATTGTGTCTCTGCATAATGAATCAAACAATGGTGAAAAAATATAAAACACCTCTGTGCTTTTTCACATTATACCTAATACTAGCATGTCTAGCTGGTAGCATGTCAGTCACCCAAAACAAGCAAGTTTGAAGTGTTTTATGTTAGGATAAGAAGCATAGACTACTTTTTAAATTGGTTGAAGACTCACTCTTGCAAGCCTTAATTGCAAGTTATCAGAAGCTGTGAATGCATCTTGATACATTTACTCTTGACTACGATTTTATTGAAGTGCTACAATATATCATATTAATTTCAAGGGGAGTACTGGCAAATTTTGGCTATGGGCAAAGTACAATTCCCATTTATTTTGGACAATTGTCTCTGTACAGTATATTGATAATAATGAACATTGATACAGTAATAAGCACAACACTCTACAACACACAATATGATAATGCAATGCATCTATACACTAATAAACAAAACAGTCTGCACTATATGATAATACAAGGCATCTATACACTAACAAACGTTGCACTGTACAATTAATGCAGAGTATCTATTCACTGCATTAATTATAGAGTACAGCACATATGTTATCAGAGTACCTACTGTATATACTGATAACATACAGTATATACTACACTGTATAATTAATACATAGTACCTATACACTCATAACATATATGATGCACTGTATATATATATATATATATATATATATATATATATATATATATATATATATATAGTGTGTACATATATATATATATATATATATATTTATATAAGTCCAACGATAACCTGCACAACGGAGCGCACAAATAATCCTCTGTTCACTGTAGGTAAAAGGCTCTATTAAGAAAGGGGAGGGCGGGATATTTAAATCCCTTACTCACAGGCTATGGCAGCTGTTGGTTCAGCGTGTCTGTTTCACACGCCAGAAAGTAAAATCCATGATCCACAAAAAGAACCAAAATAAGCGCTTCAAAGCCAAAGTTGATGAATAAAAAAAATATATATTTATTAGGACATCTAAAAACAAAGAGTGTCCAAAAAGGACAAGAGGTAATCCAGGCTAGAATAGCAGGCACACAGAGCATCTGTGTGCCTGCTATTCTAACCTGGATTACCTCTTGTCCTTTTTGGACACTCTTTGTTTTTAGATGTCATTAATAAATATATATTTTTTTTATTCATCAACTTTGGCTTTGAAGCGCTTATTTTGGTTCTTTTTGTGGATCATATATATTTTTATATATATATATATATATATATATATATATACACATCAGACATTGTGCATTAGGAGATGGTGCACTGATATGAAAAGTTGGAGAGTTGGAGGATTGTCAGTGCTCCAACAAGTGCCCATCAGCCCTAGAAATACCCCTTAGACTATAGGTGGGTGGGTTTGGGTGAGCCTCATTGTGTCACCAACTCCACTAACTTTTATGAAAGCTGCTAAAGTTTTGCATAGAGAGCAGTGAGATACTTCAAACAGATGCTTTTAGCTATTCTGGCTGTCCTGCACTCTCTGCCTTCCTATGTGTCAATGGACTCCCCTCCTATTCTAGACATTATGCCCCCACACAGGGCCTCTATAATGAAGCCCAAGTTAGGCAGAAAATGTTATATATATATATATATATATATATATATATATATATATATATATGTAAACAGGAACCAAATTTGCACATCCCCTGCAGGAAGCACCCTTAGGCGGTCTCTTTGTCTGCTTATTGTAGCACTGGCCCTATAGATGATAGATATATAGATTTTAATTTTCTATGACAGTATGTTTCTAGATTATAAAATGTAAAAGTTTCTGAACAAATGTGGCTGTACACGTGACCCACACGTGATATTTTGGTAAATCATAAATTAATTCTCCTCTCACTCAGGCTTCAAATGGCAGTGACCTCAAACTGAGTTACAGATGGCACTTAGCAGTGATTTTTTTATAAAATTTGCAGCACATTTTCAAGCATATTTGCATTTAATATGTATCCATACACTTCAAACCACCAGCGTACTTTGCTGCTTAGTTGAAGCCTTAGTATAATTTACATGAAAGGACCTGTATTGCACTCATACAGGAAACTCAGCACTACATGTGCTTGTCATTTAATCAGATTTATTATAAAATATGTTTTAAAATATGATATATTGCTCCCTTTTATGTTTTTATGCAGTTATCTGTAGTTGTTTCAGGGAGCTGAGGTGAAAAATCATTGGTATAAAACACATATTGGGGCCTATTTATGATGGTGCAAGCAAACATGATCCGATATAACGGATCATGTCTGCTGCACATCGGTAAATGCCGACAGCATACGCTCTCAGCATTTATCATTGCACCAGCAGTTCTTGTGAAATGTTAGTGCAACACCGCCCCCTGCAAATTTACGGGCGCTAGCAGGGGGTGTCAATCAACCCAATCTTATTCGATCAGGTTGATTTCTGTCGATTTCTGTCCGCCGCCTCAGAGCAGATGTACAGGTGCTTCATAACTTCTGTTTCAGGCGAGCCTTCAGGCTTGCCGGAAACACGGGCCATCGAGCTGCATACGAAGCTTGATAAATATGCCTCATTGTGTGCTGCTGTATTGGCACTCTTTGCCCTGACGCTTACAATAGAGTTTGCCAGCAGACATTTGTAAAATGATTTTGCACAAATTACCTAGAGCGTGATAAATTGGCTGTTTTTTTAATAGCTATTTCACATAGATGCCTGCAAGAGGCATGGAAAATGCAAGCATGTATTGTTTTCTGCATCATTCACACACTTGGCAAGGTGTGGTTTGTGTAACAACATTTACCTCTTATTTATTTTTTAAACATATCAGCTTATAGCCTCATTATGAGATACCACTTGATGCATATTTCTGGAGTAGAAAAGTATAGCTACAGTCAGAACATAAGTAAAATCTGCATAGTTTTGCAGTTAATTTCTGCTTCAGGCAAATACAGGAAAGATGTTTAGCAAGATTAGTATAGAGAAGTCAGTAGGATGCATTTCCATTTCTGAAAATTAGAAAATTCACACATTTCAGAGGCGAATTACATGAAAAAGAGGCAAAATAAATAAAGAAAATATATTACAAAGTAGTTTACTATGCATGAATAAGAAGTGGAGAGTAGGGGTGAAAACCCCTAACTCACCCTATAGCGCTACTAAAAAGGGAATCAAGTACCTCTAAATCGGGCACCTCTATATACTATTCTATCTGTTGGATATACCTGCAGCCAGTCCCTGGTAGCAAGAGGAGTACCTTCACACCTCTAATAATAAAAATATAGAAACAAAAGAGTAGCAGGATGGCGCTTGGTGCAACAGATAGTAATAAGAACTGATACTATTCAGTCTACACAGTATTATGAAACAAATGACAATAAAAAATGAATAGTCAGAGTAAGGATGATTAAATATAAATAAATAAGTACACAGTCCAGAATTGCTGCAACACAGTTAGTAGAAGTTTATAACTGAATCTTCATGAATCTCTCCCCCTTGGATGTGCACTTACTTTAAGCAACCTCAATCCTATGAGGTAAGGATGAAGCAGTATCACTGAAAGGCTTGGTACCCCCTGAAGTATGGATCAGCCGAACAATTAGGTTTCTTTTATGTACAAGCTCCAAAAGTGAACCCTTTGCCTGTATTCAGAATTCGACGTGCCACTTGTAATGTTGCACTCTCAGGTAGAGTTTACTATGCATAACAACATTTTATATATGCAATTTTAAGCGACTTTCTAATTGACTCCTATTAACAATTTTTCTTTGATCTCTGGGTTTCTTCAATTAAAAAAGCTGGAAAGTAAGCTTAGGAGCTGGCCCATTTTTAGCTCAGCACCTGGGAAGTACTTGCTGATTGGATAAGTCACCAAAATGTAACCATCAGAAAGATAGTAACAAAAAACAAAGGCGCCCTCCACAGGCTGTCGTAGAGGATAGATGATCACCAGGGTCAGCTCTTCTTAAAAATGGATGGAAAATCTAAGAAAAAAATGAAAGAGAAGAAGGCGCTCCAATGGTGCAGAATGTTAAAACACAGCTAGATCTTCCCCAGAAATTATCCCCTTACAAGTAAATGTGTACTCACAAACAGAGCGCACTATAATGCAGTGCTATTCTTGCAGGCTGGAGTATTCAGAGCTCACCAGCTAGCTCCCACCAGATCCGATGTAATCTTGAGTCTGGGATGAAAGAACAAAAAAGGGGGGAGGGGAACAGGGAGACTCCAATGGTGCAGATGATCACTAATGCTTTCAAAGCCCCCAATATGTGCCCCTTCTGTGATGGAATACTCACATATGCTGTGCACTATAATGCAGTGCAAGTAGTGCAAGCTGGTATATCAGAGTCTACCAGCTGAATCACTCCAAAGAACAGGATCCACAGTCCAGCAAAGGATATGAGACCCCGAAATGAAGCTCACAAACAAAAAAAATATATAATTTAAAATATCCCAAGGCAAGGGATATATTTTATTAAAAGTAGTATAAAAACAATACAAGAAATTCTGCTACGCATTTCAAGATGCTGCTGGCACCTTTTCATCAGGCAGTGATGAAAAATTCAAAAGAATTCAAAATGCATGGTGGTGTAATTTCAGATTGTGGTTCAGACATGAGTTAAAACAGTATGTAGACAAATTAATAAGGGTCTGAAAGAACAATTCTCTGAATCTGAAATCATATGCACAGTGTTAAGAATGATCAAACCAGGTAACTTTAAAGACATGTTGACTAAAAAAGATGACCTCACTGTTGCAGAATTGAAAAGGTTTTTGAAGTCATATATGAGAGAACAAAGTTTTACTGAGTTGTTTAAGGAGCTTAGCATTGCTAAACAGCTAGATAAAGAAACACCACGGCAGTTTGTCTATAGGTTGGTGGGAATAAAAAAAAAGTTCTTTCTGCATCTCAAGATGGTGGGTGAGTTTAACTATGACAAAAGTCAGGTGCAGGGGGTATTCCTTCATACACTGTATCATGGGCAAAACGAGAAAAATTATAATATCAGACTGGACATTAAGCATTACATTTCTGGCTTAACAGTGACTGACGACGTTATCATAGAGCAGGTCACAAAATCAGCCAATGAAGAAACAGTGAGGCAGAAACATCTAAACACTGTACATAGACACACGCTTCTGACTGTTAGTTCATCCCAAGAGCAAGAGGATAGTGAAAAAAATGATGAGACGTTACAAAAGAGAGTTGAGGGAGAAGCAAGCACACATGTGACGACTGCATCCAACTAGTAAATCAGAACTGCTGCCATTGTTTCTGCTGTAGCCAGGCAGGACACAAAGCAGTTGGCTGCTTAAAGAAGATAACAAAGGCTGGGAATGGCAGACAGTCACTGGTGCAGGAAAACCAGTGACCACTTCAAATAATCTGTCCCACGATAAATTGTGTGTCTACTCACAGTTCAACAAATTCGATTCTGACACAAAGTATGTCATCAAAACAATGAATAGTACAACTGATTGGCAGAAAACGTATGCTGTCATGTTGAATGAATGGTGTTCTTGTTGAAATACTGTTGGACACAGGAGCTCAATTCAGAATAGAAGGAGAGACCTGGCTAGGAACATTTCTTCCGGATGTTTCCATAAAGCCTATAGAAGATATACTTTCTGACAGCAAGCTAAACATCATTGCCGCCAATGGCTCTGTCATTCCATTTATTGGATGGATTAAAGTTCTTCTTGAACTCAAAGTAAGGGACATGGAAACTTTGCCATTCATGTGCCAATGTTGGTGAGCGACTGTTGTAATGACAATCCACTTCTTGGGTTTAATATCATTGAAGAGTTGATTAGAGAAAACAGTGACCAGTAAAATAGTTCTCAGGACCTGATTATTCTGCTGAGTGTAGTTATGAAATAAAGACAGAGAATAGCTAAAAACATTGTCAATGTTGTCGATCAAGTAACAGATTCAGAAGAAATGTCTGACAGTTGTGTGGTCCAAGTGGGGAAGAAAGGACTCACAATTAACAGAGGTGAGCTTTGCAAAATCAAATGCAGAATTAGAACATGGCCTGAAGGAGGATTCATGCCATTTGAACCACTTCCAGAATGTCCAGTCCAAGGGGGCCTTGAACTGTTTCCTACCGTGGTAGACATGCCAAGTGGTGTCTCTAAAGTTGTGAAGATCCCTGTCCTGAATCACAATCAACATGACATTTACCTTCCCCCAAAAACAGTGTTGGGTACCATTACTCCAGTATCTGAAGTCCTACCCTTCACCCCAATTGATGGCGCTGGAAAAGGAAATTTCCAGAAGGAAAAGTGTGGTTCATGTAAATCAGCTCAGTCAAGTGGATAATGGGAGTAACAAAAATGTTAAATGGCACCCACCTGTCAATTTAGAACATCTCTCAACACAAGAACAGAAGATAGTCAGACAGATGCTATATGACGAATCAGATGTCTCCGTTCAAGATGATAGAGATATAGGATGCATCCCAAATCTGAAATTAAAGATAAATTTGAAAGATGACTCTCCCGTTCAGAAATGCTACAATTCAATTCCAAAACCCCTATACAAGGAAGTGAAAGAGTACGTACAAAACCTCCTTGACCGAGGTTAGATAAAGAAATCTTCCTCTGCTTACTCATCAACAGTTGTTTGTGTCTGAAGGAATGAAAGTAGCTTATCGCTATGTGTTGACTTTTGGGAGTTAAACCAAAAGAGTATTCCAGACAGACAACCACTACCTAGAATACAAGATTTGCTGGATAGTCTAGGAGGATTTACTTGGTTCTCTATCCTGGACCAGGATAGTGCTTATCATCAAGGCTTTGTGGATGTGGAGTCAAGACATATGACTGCTTTCAGCACTCCATGGGGACTCTATGAGTGGAAGCATATTCCATTTGGGCTAACTAATGCTCCAGCAGCCTTTCAGATGTGCATGAAGAGTGTGCTAGAGGGCATCAGAGACAAATGTTGTTCCTAATACCTGTAATGTACTTTGTTATTCCAAAACCTTTCATGAGCAGGTTGATTACCTTAGGCAAGTGCTTTGCCAAATTTGGGAGTATGGCATCAAACTCCGACTAAAGAAATGTGAACTTTTCAAACAGCAGATTTGATACCTTGGATGGATTGTTTCAGGACAAGGCATTAAAATGGACCCAAATGATCTTGAACCTGTATTACAACTAAAAAACAAGGAACCAAAAACATTTGGAGAAGTCAGATCCTTATTAGGCGTTTCTGAGCTTCTAGAGGTACTCAATTCAAGATTTCTCTCGACTAGCTAAGCCACTTTTTGAACTCTTTCAGAACCCTGAAGAAGAGTCTGTTACAAAAGCCACTAAAAATAATCAAGGCAGAATAAAGACAAAAAGTGAGAATAAAGCACAAATGCCATCCAAAACACAGATCCAGTGGACACCCAGGCACCAAACTGTTGCATCGAGGTTTGTTGATATGCTTACCAATCCACCGATCCTGGCATACCCTGATTTTGACTTACCCTTTGTGTTGCACACCAATGCATCCAATGAAGGCCTAGGTGCTGTACTTTATTGACAACAAGGAGGAAAACTTTGTGTTATTGGATTTGGCTCTCAAACATTGACTCCAGCAGAGCGCAACTACCACCCACCTACATTCTGTCAAATTTGAGTTTTTAGCTCTCAAGTGGGCAATCTGTGACAAATTAAGAGATTAACTGTACTACACTCCAACATTTACGGTGTACACAGACAACAATCCACTGACATATGTCTTGAGTGCCATCAGATTAAATGCTGTGGGTCATCGCTGGGTTGGCAAGTTGGCCAATTTCAACTTTGATATAAAATAGAGGCCAGGTAAACAGAATTCAAATGCAGATAAACTTTCACTGTATCCTGTGAAGCTCACAGACCACCTGAGGGATTACACTGAGTCTGTGCCATCTAAGCTTGTGTCAGCTATGTAGCAAGGTAGCAAAGCTATTGTGGAAGAAGTACCATGGGTGACTTCACTGACTCTGCTCAGCAAGTGAGGTGAAAAAAGAAATGCTGAGAGGGCAGATGGTATCCCCAATGACTAAGGAGGATGTAAGAGCTTTACAATAAGATGATATTAGTATTAAGGAAGTAGTCAAGTTTAAGCAAGGCAATTGGACCCCAAACAACAAGTAAAAGAAAAGCATGACCATAGAAACTAGGCATCTGATACATGAGTGTAACAAGCTAATAGTTAAAGAAGGAATCCTGTACCAGTACACTGGGAATCTGAAACAACTAGTCCTACCAGAAAAGTTGAAGCCATTGGTTTTGAAAAATCTTCATGATAACATGGGTCACATTGGCACTGACAAGGTAATCCATTTAGCATGTGACCAATTTTACTGGCCGTTTATGTTGAAGTAAATTGACAATAATGTGCTCAAGAAGTGCAACAGTATCAAACAGAAGTGCCCAAACATTCCTGAAAGAGCACCTATCGGCTCAATCACTACAAGTTCACCCTTTGAGTTAGTGTCCATCGATTATCTTCACTTGGAGCAAAGCAAAGGAGGGTATGAATACATACTCGTCCTTGTAGATCATTTCACATGCTTTGCACAGGCGTACCTAACAAAGAATAAATCAGGAAAAACGGCGGCAGAGAAGATCTTTCAGGATTTCATACAACGTTTTGGATATCCGGAGAAACTACATCACGATCAAGGATGAGACTTTGAGAATAATCTGTTCCAGACGCTGCAACAATTGGCAGGGATTTCTCATTCAAGGACTACCCCTTACCACCCACAGGGTAATCCAGTTAAAAGACTGAACCGTACCTTGCTGCAGATGCTTCACACTCTGGAGGAAGAGAAAAAGTCTGACTGGAAAGAACATCTTCCACATCTGGTTCATGCGTATAATTGTACCAGACATGAAGCCACTGGATACTCAGCATTCTTTCTACTGTATGGAAGATCTCCCCAGTTGCCAATTGATCTGATGCTTAACCTAAAATCAGAAAATGATACACAAAGTCACCTGATGGGTCAGAAGTGGGCATCCAGAATGCAAGAAGCTTACAAAATTGCATCCGAAAACACCCAAAAATCATTTGCTAAAAGAAAGAAGTACTACGTGAAAGGAGTACCTCTTCAACCTGGTGTTAGTACAAAACCTCTCTGAGGAAGAATGGTACTATCCTTACTTACCAGCGACTACAGTAAATCATGACCATCTTGCACCTCAACAAAAGTCTCAAACTGAACATATAACTCCATTAAGACCTTCCGCAAAAGAGTTCAATCCTACAACAACAACAAAATTAGAACCAGAATATGAACAGGAAGACAGGACAGAGGCTGACAACCAGATTCTGAAAGAGGAAATGGTTAGGCTAGAACCAGAAGAAATGCCTCTGCCAAGTCAAGCATTACCTGTAAGACAAGAAAAGCAACTGAAGTACAGTGATGGAGAAGAACCAGATTCTGTGAGAAGAACAGACATGCAAAGCCTAAAGAAATTTTGACGTATGTCACCTTAGGTCAGCAAACTTACAAAGTCCGAATAACAGAGTGCAAACTTACATGATTCCAGGCAGTCCAATTAGTTACCAGGTAGTTAATGCAGTTCCTTGGTGGCAACCAATACCTATCTGGACTTGTTAGATAACTAACTAAGAGATGATAGACTGACTGAGTATTGATGCCAGGAGTAATCAAAAAGAAGGAGGGGAGAGTGTTATGGACTGCAAATTAGAATGTGAAAATTATTAGAAAAATATACACCACACAATTTTTTTTCTTGTTTGAAGTTTCTATGAGTCCATGCTGTAATGAGGGGGGAAGTGACATTCTGGCCAGAATTGGAAATAAAGAAAAAGAGCCAGAATAATAACTGCTTTTGCTTTTCATTGTTCTACAGTTACTGCCTCTTATTTTCCAATGTATGAGACTGGTAACACTTACATTCCAGTTTTTTTAAATGAAAACACCACAAGAACAAAGACAAATTGTTAATAGGAGTAAATTAGAAAGTTGCTTAAAATTGCCTGCTTTATCTGAATCATGAAAGTTTAATTATGACTACACTATCCCTTTAAAAAAAACAAAAAAACATTTTCTGTCATTTTAAATCTGGTGCTTGATATTTCCAGTGAAGAATGAATTAAAAAAAAAAAAAAAACTATACTGACACTATAAAGATGGTTGCATAAAAATAATGGCTTACCCTTTAACTGAAAAGGGAAGATTTTATTTTTTTACTATTATTTGTTCATCCTTTGTACAAAAATCCTGAAACTAAATAGAATACATATAAACCAAGCACTATTTCTTGTCAACAGATATAAAAGTTGTCACAGCTGAATGAACACACAGTGCTGTTTAGCCATAAAATGTCATAATAAAAGTTCTTAAATATGACTAGACTTCTGTGCTTTGTCAAATGTTTCAGAAAATAAAAGAATTTCAGTTTAGTATAGTGTTTATGCTTGTTAATACAATGCTCAATTTGCTTTCCACAAAGAGTTGACAAATTATACGGTTTCCAACATATTTATATAGTGATACCAATTTTTGGCCTTAAATAAAGAACATTTTTAATTAAAGTTTCATGCTCAAAAGAAATGCTCTTTTTAATATGTTGGGACTTGACACTATGGGGCATATTTATCAATTTGTGAGCGGACATCTTAAGAAGTGCTGCTGAACTGCTGGTGCAATGCCGCCCCCTCAGATTGACGACCAATCGACCGCTAGCAGGGGGTGTCAATCAACCGAGTCGTATTCAATCAGGTTAATTTCCGTCCGTGGCCTCAGAGCAGGCGGACAAGTTATGGAAACAAGGGGCATCAAGCTCCATATGGAGAATGATAAATATGCCCCTGTAAATTTATAATTTGTGGGTCCATTAAACTGCAAACAGAAAGCAAATGTAATCAATAAATATTTCTAACAGTCTATGAAAAGAAAGTAATCATTTAAAAATATTCACCTTTTTCTGCATTTCAATTTTCTTTCATGGTAACCATCTCGCCAGTGTATTTCAGTCCACTTGTTATAAAAACAATTTTACACCAAACACAACATAAATACATAAAATAAATTGTTAGACTCATATGTACAGTTTCTGATAAAAATTATTCATATAAATATAGTTTTTTTTCTTGTAAGGGCTAAAAGGTATATGGTATATGACATCCACCATCCAACCAACCAACCCCCCCCCAAATAAAAACCTATCTAAATAAACCTAAGCTAACCATTGCCCTGAAAACGGCATTTGGATGGGCATTGCCCTTAAAAGGGCATTTAGCGCTTTTACATTGCCCAAACCCTAAGCTAAAAAAAAAACCCACCCAAAAAACCCTTAAAAAAACCAAACACTAACTCCCAACGATCCACTTACAGTTATCGAAGTCCGAACATCCATCCTCATCCAGCCGGTGAAGTCATCATCCAGGCAGCAAGAAGTCTTCATCTGGGCAGCCTCTTTTATCTTCATCCAGCCGGGGAAGTCCTCATCCAGATGGCAAGAAGTCTTCATCCAGACGGCATTTTCTATCTTCAAATCCAGGGTTTTCAACCCCCTAATGAGGTGCGCTCAAGAAAGGAAATGTGGATTAAAATAGTCCAGAGTCGTGGCAGCTCTTCCAATATGTTCAGGAACAAAGATGGAATCTACAGTTGGAGACAAGAAGGCGCCAAAATAATGTAATATCGGGTGTACTGGCGATATTACCCTATTTTGGCGCCTTCTTGTCTCCAACTGTAGATTCCATCTTTATTTTCTATCTTCATTCATCCGGCACGGAGCGGGTCCATCTTCAAGACATCCGGCGCGGAGCATCCTCTTCTTACGATCGTCGCTGGAAAATTAAGTTTCCCTTTAAGTGAAGTCATCCAAGATGGTGTCCCTTACATTTCTATTGGCTGAAAGATTTCTATCAGCCAATAGGAATTAAAGGAGAACAGCCAATAGAATTAGAGCTCAATCCTATTGGCTGATTGTATCAGCCAATAGGATGAAAGCTCAATCCTATTGGCTGATTGCAAAAGCCAATAGGAATTTTCCCCTTTAAGTCCTATTGGTTGATAGAAATCTTTCAGCCAATAGGAATGTAAGGGACGCCATCTTGGATGATGTCACTTAAATGGAAACTTCATTTTGCAGCGACGAACGTAAGAAGAGGATGCTCCGACCGGATGTCTTGAAGATGGACCAGCTCCGTGCCGGATGGATGAAGATAGAAAATGCTGTCTGGATGAAGACTTCTTGCCGTTTGTATGAGGACTTCGCCGGCGGGATGAAGATGAAAGAGGCCGCCTGGATGAAGACTTCTTGCCACCTGGATGATGACTTCGCTGGCTGGATGAGGATGGATGTCCAGACTTCGATAACTGTAAGTGGAACGTCGAGGGTTAGTGTTTTTTTAAGGGTTTTTGTGTGGTTTTTTTTTTAGCTTAGGGTTTGGGCAATGTAAAAGAGCTAAAGGCGTTTTTAAGGGCAATGCCCATCCAAATGCCCTTGTCAGGGCAATGGTTAGCTTAGGTTTATTTAGATAGGTTTTTATTTGGGGGGTTAGTTAGTTGGGTGGTGGGTTTTACTGTTGGGGGGTGTTTGTATTTTTTTTTTACAGGTAAAAGAGCTGATTTCTTTGGGGCAATGCCCCACAAAAGACCCTTTTAAGGGCCATTGGCAGTTTAGTGTAGGCAAGGGCTTATTTATTTTGGGGAGCTTTTTTATTTTGATAGGGCTATTAGATTAGGAGTAATTCTTTTATATTTGATAATGTCATTTTTTATTTTTTGTAATTTTGTGGGGTTTTTTTGTAATTTAGAAAATTGTATTTTAATAATTGTATTGATTTAATTTTATTGTAAGGCAGCTTAGGTTTTATTTTACAGGTAACTTTGTATATATTTTAGCTAGGTAGTAATTAAATAGTTAATAACTATTTCATAACTAGTCTACCTAGTTAAAATAAATACAAATTTACCTGTGAAATAAAAATAAAATCTAAGATAGCTACAATATAACTATTAGTTATATTGTAGCAAGCTTAGGTTTTATTTTACAGGTAAGTATGTATTTAGTTTTAAATAGGAATTATTTAGGTAATAATTGTAAGGTTTATTTAGCTTTATTTTTAATTATATTTAAGTTAGGGGGTGTTAGGTTTATGTTAGGGTTAGACTTATGGTTAGGGTTATGTTAGGGTTAGGGGTTAATATATTTATGTAGAGTTAGTAATGTGAGAGGTCAGAGGTTTAGGGGTTAATAATTTTTTTTTAGTATATTTTGTTGTGGGGGGCTTGCGGTTTAGTGGTTAATAAGTTTATTATAGCGGCGGTGTGGGCGGAGGGCATATTAGGGGTTAATAATCTTTAAATAGTGTTTGCAATGCAGGAGGGTGGCGGTTTAGGGGTTAATAGGCTTATTATAGTGGCGACGATGTCGGGGAGCGGCGAAATAGGGGTTAATAATTTTATTTTAGTGTTTGCGATGCAGGAGGTAGTTTATGGGTGTTAGTGTACTTTTAAACACTTTAGTTATGAGTTTTATGCTACAGATTTGTAATGTAAAACTCATAACTACTGACTATAGATGGCGGTACGGATCTTGTTAGTATAGGGTGTACCTCTCACTTTTTGGCCTCCCAGGCAAACTCGTAATACCGGCGCTATGGAAGTCCCATTGAAAAAGGACTTTTTTAAAAGTGCGGTAGTGACGTTGTGTGACAGCCAAAAAGGTGTGCGGTATACCTATACCTACAAGACTTGTAATAGCGGCGTTAGGGAAAAAGCAGCGTTATGAAGCATAACGATGCTTTCTCACTCATAATGCAAAACTCGTAATCTAGCTGTATGTTAATACTGAGAGAATTGCTATTGAGGAATAAGGGATTTTGTATTTAACACTCATAAATTGATTTTAAAGGGACACTGAACCCAAAATGTTTTCTTTAGTGATTCAGATACAGCATGCAATTTTAAGCAACTTTCTAATTTACTCCTATTATCATTTTCTTCATTCTCTTGCTATCTATATTTGAAAAAGAAGGAATCTAAGCTAAGGAGCCAGTTAATTTTTGGTTCAGACCTGGACAGCACTTGTTTATTGGTGGGTGAATTTATCCACCAATCAGCAAGAACAACTCAGGTTGTTCACCAAAAATGGGCCGGCATCTAAATTTACATTATTGTTTTTCAAATAAAGATACCAAGAGAATGAAGAAAAGTTGCTCTATCTGAATCACAAAAGAAAAAAATTGGGTTCAGTATCCCTTTAAGCTACTTTTTGATATTTTAGAAATTGTATTTTAAGTTAGCTAGATTGTGCTTATTGCTAGTGTATTGATTACTGAACATCCATAATATTGCTGTCTTGGAGTGCACTGCAGAGATTATATCTGCATTTATCTATTTATATATGTATATAAATACATATATACACAAATTAACACGCATATACACATACATATGTTGGGCTAATGCGCTCCACTGAAGGATATGGGGCAAATGCATTAGCCTGGTTAACAAAAGCCAAAGTCCTAAAGTGAGCGCATATTGGTTTTGCTTGCGTGCAAACATTTTACTTTCAACTTGTATAATACGCTCCCTTAGAGGGACAGTATACACCAATTTTCATTTAACTGCATGTAATAGACACTACTATAAAGAATAATATACACAGATAATTATATAAAAATCCATTATAAAACTTTTTAAAAACTTACGCCTAGATTAGGAGTTTTGTCGGTAAAAAGCCGCGTAGCTAACGCTGCTTTTTTTGCTAACGCACCCTTCCAACAACGCTGGTATTTAGAGTTGTCTAAGGGGCTGCGTTAGGCTCAAAAAAGGGAGTGTTGAGCATAACTTAGCTCCACTTCAACCCTTAATACCAGCGTTGCTTACGGTAGCGGTAAGCTGGCAAAACGTGCTCATGCACAATATCCCCATAGGAAACAATGGGGCATTTTGGGCTGAAAAAAAACCTAACACCTGCAAAAAAGCAGCGTTCAGCTCCTAACGCAGCCCCATTGTTTCCTATGGGGAAACACTTTCTATGTCTGCACCTAACACCCTAACATGTACCCCGAGTCTAAACACCCCTAACCTTATACTTATTAACCTCTAATCTGCCGTCCCCGCTATTGCTGACACCTGCATTATACTTTTAACCCCTAATCTGGTGCTCCGGACACCGCTGCAACCTACATTATACTTATGAACCCCTAATCTGCTGCCCCTAACACCGCCGACCCCTATATTATATTTATTAACCCCTAATCTGCCCCCCCAACGTCGCCACTACCTACCTACACTTATTAACCCCTAATCTGCCGACCGGACCTCGCCGCCACTATAATAAATATATTAACACCTAAACCGCCACACTCCCACCTCGCAAACCCTAGAATAAATAGTATTAACCCCTAATCTGCCCTCACTAACATCGCCGCCACCTACCTACAATTATTAACTCCTAATCTCCCGCCCGCACCGTCACCGCTACTATAATAAAGTTATTAACCCCTAAACCTAACTCTAACCCTAACACCCCCCTAACATAATATAATTTATATTAAACGAAATAATATTCCTAAAATTAACTAAATTATTCCTATTTAAAACTAAATACTTACCTATAAAATAAACCCTAATATAGCTATAATGTAATTAATTATTACATTGTATCTATTTTAGGATTTATATTTATTTTACAGGCAACTTTGTATTTATTTTAACTAGGTACAATAGCTATTAAATAGTTAATAACTATTTAATAGCTACCTAGTTAAAATAAATACAAAATTACCTGTAAAATAAATCCTAACCTAAGTTACAATTAAACCTAACACTACACTATCATTAAATTAATTAAATAAATTACCTACAATTACAAAAAATAAAATACAATAAAATAAACTATTCTATAATACAAAAAACAAACAAACACTGTTCCGATCAGCCAATATAATGCGAGTTCAATAGGATTGGCTGATTGGATCAGCCAATCGGATTGAACTTCAATCTGATTGGCTGATTGCATCAGCCAATCAGAATTTTTCTACCTTAATTCCGATTGGCTGATAGAATTCTATCAGCCAATCAGAATTGAAGGGACGCCATCTTGGATGACGTCCCTTAAAGGAACCTTCATTCGTCATTAGTCCGTCGGGGAAGGAGGATGTTCCGCGTCGGCTGGATGAAGATGGATCCGGAAGAAAGAAGATAGAAGATGCTGCTTGGAAGAAGACATCGCCCGGGTGGAAGACCTCTTCTTTGCCGCTTGGATCAACACTTCGCCTGGATGGAGGACATCTTCTTGCTCCGCTTGGATGAAGAATTCGGCTCGGCTGGGTGAAGACGACTCAAGGTAGGGAGATCTTCAAGGGGTTAGTGATAGGTTTTTTTAAGGGGGGTTTGGGTGGGTTAGAGTAGGGGTATGTGGGTGGTGGGTTGTTTTTCATGCAAAAGAGCTGATTACTTTGGGGCAAGGCCCCGCAAAAATCCCTTTTAAGGGCTAATAAAAGAGCTGATTACTTTTGTATTTTAGAATAGGGTAGGGAATTTTTTATTTTGTGGGGCTTCTTTATTTTATTAGGGGGTTTAGATTAGGTTTAGATTAGGTGTAATTAGTTTAAACTGCTTATAATTCTTTTTTATTTTTTGTAATTTAGTGTTTTTTTTTGTATTGTAGAATAGTTCATTTTATTGTATTTTATTTTAGGTAATTGTAGGTAATTTATTCAATTAATTTAATTATAGTGTAGTGTTAGGTTTAATTGTAACTTAGGTTAGGATTTATTTTACAGGTAATTTTGTATTTATTTTAACTAAGTAGCTATTAAATAGTTATTAACTATTTAATAGCTATTGTACCTAGTTAAAATAAATACAAAGTTGTCTGTAAAATAAATCTAAATCCTAAAATAGATACAATGTAATAATTAATTACATTGTAGCTATATTAGGGTTTATTTTATAGGTAAGTATTTAGGTTTAAATAGGAATAATTTAGTTAATTTTAGGAATATTATTTCGTTTAATATAAATTATATTTATGTTAGGGGGGCGTTAGGGTTAGAGTTAGGTTTAGGGGTTAATAACTTTATTATAGTAGCGGCGACGGTGCGGGCGGGATATTAGTGGTTAATAATTATAGGTAGGTGGCGGCGATGTTAGGGAGGGCAGATTAGTTGTTAATACTATTTATTCTAGGGTTTGCAAGGTGGGAGTGCGGTGGTTTAGGGGTTAATACATTTATTATAGTGGCGGCGAGGTCCGGTCAGCAGATTAGGGGTTAATAAGTGTAGGTAGGTAGCGGCGACATTGGGGGGCAGATTAGGGGTTAATAAATATAATATAGGGGTCGGCGATGTTAGGGGCAGCAGATTAGGGGTTCATAGGGATAATGTAGGTGGTGGCGGTGTCCGGTCGGCAGATTAGGGGTTAGAGTGGCGGTGATGTGGGGGGGCCTTGGTTTAGGGGTACATAGGTAGTTTATGGGTGTTAGTGTACTTTAGAGCACAGTAGTTAAGAGCTTTATATTCCGGCGTTAGCCCATAAAGCTCTTAACTACTGACTTTTTTTGGCGTTAGGAGTCTTGTCGGTAGAGGGTCTACCGCTCACTTCTCCCAAGACTCCAAATACCAGCGTTAGGCAGATCCCATTGAAAAGATAGGATACGCAATTGGCGTAAGGGGATCAGCGGTAGCCTGGAATCGCGGTAGGGAAGTGAGCGGTAGACCCTTTCCTGGCTGACTCTAAATACCAGCGGGCGGCCAAAAGCAGCGTTAGGACCCGTTAACACTGCTTTTGACGGCTAACGCCAAACTCTAAATCTAGGCGTTAATTAGAAACTCCCAATTTAGCACTGTTGATGATAGGCTAGGACACCCACTGAAAGGAGCTGAGAGCAGAACTCTCCCCCCTCCCCTGTATATAAAATTATAAAGACAGACGCAATCTGAAGTTTGTATACATCAGTATACATCTAAAACTTTGGGGCTTGGTTTGGAGTCTTAAAATCAGCACAATGTTATTTAAAAATAAGCAAAATTATACATTTTTACATATATAAATGGATTATCTATAAAAAAAAGTTATGCAAAGAAAAATCTAGTGTACAATTTCCCTTTCAGTGCGTGCATTAGAAGTTTACTTCCAGCTGTGTTTGCACGCAAGCGAAATCACTAAATAGTGTGCCACTTGTAAACTGGCCCTTTATTGGCTGTAACTTCTGCTTTTACTAACCTTTTGTCATTTCTGTGTCTTTGATAGTATGCTACTATCAGTGTTTTGCAAATTCTTTAATATCAGGGCAAGCTTCCTGCAAAA